>NW_007188650.1:0-752 GCF_000164805.1 Carlito syrichta
TATGTGAGAAGAAATTTCTTCAAAGCCAGAAAATTACAATCAGAGAGCAATAGTCTAAAGAATTCCCTGCGTACAAACAGAAACAGGGAATACTTCATGTTTTTGTCAGTGCAAATGGAAAGGTCTCCATATAGATATTAGAAAGAACATTTTAGATGAATATTACCTCAGTAGCATCAGTATTTGGGCTATACTAGACTTGTAGTAATGCCTGCTCTGAGGACAAGAGGTAGAGAAGTCAACCTCTAGAGTGCCAATTTTTTTCTAAGAAACATGAAAACTCAATTATATATCTAAAGAAAGTCCAAAATTCCTCAAAATAAATCCTACAATTAAATTAAATCTAACATCTAGTCAAAAATCGCCTGACTTTCAAAAAATCAGACACATATGATCTATAGAGAGGAGAAAAATCAATAAACAGCTTTAGAAATTATAGAGAAAAATTGGAACTAGTAGATAATGCTAGCAGATAATTTTCTTTCTCATTGGTCTCTTATGCTTTCACATATCTTGTGAGCAAGACACACTGGTTTTTGTTATGTTTTCAAGAATGTTTCTACAGAGAACAGCTTTGGTGATACAGACTTTTCCTCCATAAGTAGCAAATAATAAGTCTGTTTACAGCTTTAAAATAAAGAGACAGTGTCTCCCTCCAGAGCAAAATGCAGAAATCCTGAATGTCTGGTAAATTTTTAAAAATGTCTCACGCTAGGGCAGAGCAGATGGGCTTACTGTCCATTACAAGAGAG
>NW_007188651.1:0-779 GCF_000164805.1 Carlito syrichta
TTCAGTTGGAGTCTCACTCTCACCCAGACTGGAGTGCAGTGGCTGCTCCCGGCCACCACAGCCTCGACCTGCTGGGCTCCGGTGATCATTCCGCCTCAGCCTTCCAAGTAGCTGGAATTACAGGTATGTGCTACCATGCCCGGTTGATTTTTGATTTATTGTAGAGATGAGGTCTCACTGCCCAGGTGGGTCTCGAACCCGCAGGCTCAGGCAATCCACTCACCTCAGTCTCCCAAAGGCGCGGGGTTACAGGCTGAGCCACTAAGTCTGGCTCTTTATTTTCTTTCAAGAGTGTTTTAGTTTTAGGTGTACAGATCTTTTATATACTTTAATTTATCCCTAAGTATTCTTGGTTTTGTGTGCTGTTGTAATAGTGTTTTTGAAAATTACAACTTGTTCATGGTTAGTGTATGCAAATACAATGGGCTTTTTGCATATTAACTTTCAATTCTGTAATTTGCTCTTTTTCAAATAAATTTTTATCATTTAAACCATTTTATTTATTTATTTGTTTTTTGTTTGTTTATTTATTTATTGAGTTGGAGTCTCACTCTTTCGCTCAGACTGGAGTGCCGTGGCACACTCACCAGCTGCTCCAGCGTCGACTGCTGGGCTCTCGTGATCCTTCCATCTCAGTCTTCGAAGTAGCCAGAACTACAGGTGCATGCTACCATACCCAGATAGTTCTCTATTTATTGTAGACACAAGTTCTCGCCAAGTTGCTGGGGGTTGGTCTCAGCCCATGGGCTCAGGCAATCCACTCACTTCAGCCTCCCAAA
>NW_007188652.1:0-771 GCF_000164805.1 Carlito syrichta
TTATTTGCTGTAAAAGTAGCATTTAGTTCACTATATTTCATATATCCCCACCTCATGTTTACTATATATTTTGTGTATTCCTACCTCATATATTTTATGAAATCTTAGTACTTTAAATCCTACCTCAGACCCCGTAGAATTAGGCATATGTCGGGTTTTAAGCAGTGTTTGTATTTAGAACTCTTGAGTTAAGCATTGTCAGCCCCAAATTAGTAGACTAACTTCTGCTTTTACAACGGGATGTAAATGATAAAGCGATAAGCCCCTTTCAGACATTCCTACAAGGTGGCAGCAGACTCAGAGGCGCCAGCTGCTCTCTATCACCAGTTTTTATCCCAGTGATAATTTACACGCAGTGGCTATGTAAACCTGCAGGGAACAAAGACTTTTATAAAAGTAACCGCCTTGCTATAATAAGCTTGTGATATTTTATAAATTCCCAGAATTAGTATATGATTTTCTACCCCACATTCACTGTATGGGTTTGCAGCATTCATATTTAAAACTTTGTTAAGTTTGGCTTTTGTTGTCCCATAATGACCATGTTATGTTATGTAAATGTTAAGCAAACAAGCTTTCCTAAGCATACCTTGGGATGGAAACTTAAAGGGCTAATGTAACCCTTTGCCTGCCGGCTCACGTTACTACATATGCAGGGACTGTATGGACCTAACTTATCTAACATTCCACTTGGCCCATTAAGTGGGTTTCTGTCAATCATGGGCAGCACCCACCAATACCAAGTGTTCCCGTACCCATTAGAGAAATTAC
>NW_007188653.1:0-825 GCF_000164805.1 Carlito syrichta
GGAGAATTAAAATCTTTCCCAGATATCCAATCCCTAAGAACTTATGCAGCCACAAAACCATCTCTACATGAAACACTTAAGAAAGTACTAAACACAGAAGAAAAGGAAAAAAGAACAACGTTCTTCACAAGAGTACAGGGAAAAGAATAAAATATACACGAACCAACCCCAAAAGCAAAAGAAAGACAAAATAAAAGAAAAAACCAAGTGGAAGAACAATAACTCAATAAGAACTCCATGATAAGGATGAACTCTCACATTTCAATAATTAGTCTGAATGTGAATGGACTAAACGCACCACTGAAAAGACATAGAATGACAAAATGGATAAAATATCACCAGGCAACAATATACTGCCTTCAAGAGACCCATCTCACTAGAAAGGACATACACAGACTCAAAGTAAGAGGATGGGAAACAAATTTTCAGGCGAATGGAACACAAAAGAAAGGAGGAGTCGCGATCCTAATTTCAGACAAAATACCATTTAAGCTATCAAAAATTAAAAAAGATACAGAGGGCCACTACATAATGATAAAAGGTTCACTCCACCAACAAGAAATATCTATCCTAAACATATATGCACCCAACATAGGCGCACCAACATTCATAAAGCAACTTCTAGGAAAACTAAAGAAAGACATTGACTCTAACACCATAATAACTGGGGACTTTAATACCCCACTCACAACCTTAGACAGATCATCAGGACAAAAAATCAGCAAGGAGATCCGGACCTCAATGAGACTCTGGACCAATGGACTTAATTGATACCTATAGAACACTCCATCCAAAGACCACAGAATACACATTCTACTCATCACC
>NW_007188654.1:0-783 GCF_000164805.1 Carlito syrichta
TGACATTAAAACAAAACTAAGAGGATTAATCACCATCCTCACTGTATCATGACTGAACTGGAAAACAGGCCCAAAGATCCGATCTCAATTTCTATTTTCTTAATTTATTGAAATAAGTAATAATACATTAGAGAGAATGTAATCTCAGAAATGTCATTTGTCTTCTGAATAAAGTAATAGGGATCCATCCTATTCCTTTCTTTAAGTCACAGCTAATCATAATTTATTATGGGGGCCAGCCCTCCAAAAGAGATTTAGAGGGTCCCTGGAAGGTGGGACAGCGTCAGCGAATATTCTGGAGAAATAGAAGGGAAGAAAGAGACTGGACTCTGTCTAGTGCAGAAGCCGATTCTGTAGTAGGGATAGATATCAAAAGAAAGCAAGATGGAGGCCTAGATATAAGGAGGAATAAAGAGAAAGAAAGGAAGTGGACGACTGTTCAGTGAAATGAGCAGAAGCCGTTTATTGGGACCAACCGTGAGTCTTTTATCCCAAACTTTCACATGTTAAATCACAAGACTTTCACGTGAACACAAAGCCAGGTAGGTGCGGGGCGTCCCCCACCCACCAGGCGTTTCCTTAAGCATGAGGAAGGACAATCCCAATCAAATCACAAGACTTTCACGTGAACACAAAGCCAGGTGGGTGGAGGGCGTCCTCACCCACCAGGCGTTTTCCTTAGCATGAGAAAGGACAATCTTAATCAAATCACAAAAGTTTTACATGAACACAAAGCCAGGTGGGGGGGGCGTCCCCGCCCGCCTGGCGTTTTCTCCAAGCATG
>NW_007188655.1:0-712 GCF_000164805.1 Carlito syrichta
CGATCTCAATTTCTATTTTCTTAATGTTATTGAAATAAGTAATAATACATTAGAGAGAATGTAATCTCAGAAATGTCATTTGTCTTCTGAATAAAGTAATAGGGATCCATCCTATTCCTTTCTTTAAGTCACAGCTAATCATAATTTATTATGGGGGCCAGTCCTCCAAAAGAGATTTAGAGGGTCCCTGGAAGGTGGGACAGCGTCAGCGAATATTCTGGAGAAATAGAAGGGAAGAAAGAGACTGGACTCTGTCTAGTGCAGAAGCCGATTCTGTAGTAGGGATAGATATCAAAAGAAAGCAAGATGGAGGCCTAGATATAAGGAGGAATAAAGAGAAAGAAAGGAAGTGGACGACTGTTCAGTGAAATGAGCAGAAGCCGTTTATTGGGACCAACCGTGAGTCTTTTATCCCAAACTTTCACATGTTAAATCACAAGACTTTCACGTGAACACAAAGCCAGGTAGGTGCGGGGCGTCCCCCACCCACCAGGCGTTTCCTTAAGCATGAGGAAGGACAATCCCAATCAAATCACAAGACTTTCACGTGAACACAAAGCCAGGTGGGGTGGAGGGCGTCCTCACCCACCAGGCGTTTTCCTTAGCATGAGAAAGGACAATCTTAATCAAATCACAAAAGTTTTACATGAACACAAAGCCAGGTGGGGGGGGGCGTCCCCGGCCCACCTGGCGTTTTCTCCAAGCATGAGGA
>NW_007188656.1:0-793 GCF_000164805.1 Carlito syrichta
CCCTTAGTGGAGCCAGGGAAGTGAGGGCAAGTTGCTTATAAAAAAGAGTGGTTAAGGAAGACTACATTGCACTAAACACTGCAGACTGCCAGAACAATGCAGCAAATGGAGACAGGGCAGGTTTTCATGTAGCCTTATGCACTAACAGTTAGGGCTTCTTGGTGTGTCCCAGGGTGGAGAGAGATGTGTAACCAAGGTAAAAGATTCATAATCACTTTTGAAAAGGAGGTTGTGGCCTTGTAGTGAATGGTTATAGGAGAGAAGTGTAACACTTAAAAGTCAGGCTGGGGCAGGCACGGTCATTCAGACCTGTCATCCCAGCACTCTGAGAGGTCAAGGTGGGAGAATTACTTGAGCCAAAAGTTTGAGATCAGACTGGGTAACATAGTGAGACCCCATCTCTACAGAAAAATTTTAAAAAATTACTGGATGTAGTGGTGCGTTCCTGCAGTCCCAGTTATTTGAGAGGCTGAAATGGGATTAATTTTGAGCCAAGAGATAGAGGATGCAGTGAGCTGAAATCACACCACTGTACTCCAGTCTGGGTGACAGAGTGAGACCCTGACTCTAAATAAATAAATAAGTAAATAAAAGCCAGGCTAATGGTTTGGAAAAAAGAGAATGGACAAGAACCACTAAATGCTTCCTGCTGTGGGAAAACTGGCCTATAATTTCACCACAGGTGAAATTCTACAGGTGGTCATACAAAAGGCTCATGGCTTTGCCCTTTATTTATTGAGGATGCATAGGCACAAGCTGTAACAAATCCAAAAGAGCACTGTGTGTCTGGTGT
>NW_007188657.1:0-800 GCF_000164805.1 Carlito syrichta
TTGATTTACTATTTAAAAAGTTAGCTGTAAAGTACAAAATAATTATCAGGTTGTGGTTCCTTGCACCAGAGGGGAACCTAATGGGTTTACCCATGGGCATTGGTCTGGTTGATAATCATGATGCTATGTCAAGTTGGACCACAATGCAAGATAAAAATTTACTAAGTGTTTATCATGAGTCAGGCATTGTGCCAAGTACCTTACATAACGCATATTGCATACTTATACATATGTCATATTTAATTTTTAAGACAACCTGTGAGCTATGTATTATTCTCATTATGCAAATGAGATAGCTCAGACTCCAAGTACTTAGTTTCAAGGTTATTCAAATGGCAAGTGTCAGTCCAACTGCAAAACTCTGTCCCTGAATCCCTACATGACATAATTTCTCACAACATGGCCATTGTCATGCCTTTCAAGTTTACAAAGGCCTGTAACAATATTTTCTTTATACCTTTCAGTGCTTTCCAAGGACACCTCCATTCTTCCTTCCCTATTTCCTTTCTTTCTTTTATTCTTTCTTTTTTTTTCTTCAGCAGTTGTTATTTTTGTATTTGGGGAAAATGTCAATGTAAAACATAACAAAGCATGTAGCAGCAAGTCTATCTGTGGATTTTCCAATTGTTCAAAGCCTCTTTCTGTTTGAAACTTCTTGCTTAGTTTGAGAGTTTGTCCAAGGCAACTCTTGGTGGCTTGATTGTACAGATGGCACAGCATTCCCATGTATTGAACTTTGGAGTGTTGAATTTCTCTCATGCAGCACAATAAACAATTTGCCTCTCTAATTATTCCATTTT
>NW_007188658.1:0-785 GCF_000164805.1 Carlito syrichta
TCACCTTTTCCCAAGGCCATTAACTGTGAAAAAAATGTGGCCTCTGATTTATACTTTATTTTGCTGGTAATTTAGACTTTGGTGGTTTTCCAAAAAAACATTGGGAAATAGTTTTGGCAAACATCTTGTCAAAACGAGAATTTCTAAGTGAGATTTGAGGGTCACTACTTCTAAAAGTTCGGTTTTTATCAATTATTTATTTGGAGGGGTGTTTACTCTCTGTTGGAAGGAGAGGTTGATGGAGAAGAGACAAGATGGGAATCTGACAGCAAGAGAGTGCCGGGATGGTGACAGGGTGGGGGGCCGCATGGGTGGGAGCCACTCTCACCCTTGACACCTGTCTTGGGAGGAGAGGATGTGGCATGGTAACTGATGTCTGGTGCAGGATGTCAATTGGGCATCTCTTCCCCTTCAATTATTCAGTGGTTGATTTTAAAAAACAGTTTAAAATTTGACACAATTCCTAAGTGAGTCATCACAAGTTTGCACAGAGTTCCATTTTGGAGCTGCTGCCTCACCTGCCCCCTGGGAACGAAATAGGCTGAGCACTCAGGGAAGCTTGTCAGCTCCCCCAGCAACCAGGAACCCATCTTTGATGCTATTGGAGCAACCAGAGGATGAAGGGACCCATGGGAGGGAGCAACACCCACCCTCCTTCCGTGCTCATTTTTCTGAGTCTGTCAGTTTCCACCACTGGATTTTTTGTGTTTGATTTTTGTGCAGTCTTTATTATTTCACGAGGTGGGTGTTACACCATTCCAGGGTCTGGGATGTTTTCTCTGTTG
>NW_007188659.1:0-799 GCF_000164805.1 Carlito syrichta
ACATCTTGTCAAAACGAGAATTTCTAAGTGAGATTTGAGGGTCACTACTTCTAAAAGTTCGGTTTTTATCAATTATTTATTTGGAGGGGTGTTTACTCTCTGTTGGAAGGAGAGGTTGATGGAGAAGAGACAAGATGGGAATCTGACAGCAAGAGAGTGCCGGGATGGTGACAGGGTGGGGGGCCGCATGGGTGGGAGCCACTCTCACCCTTGACACCTGTCTTGGGAGGAGAGGATGTGGCATGGTAACTGATGTCTGGTGCAGGATGTCAATTGGGCATCTCTTCCCCTTCAATTATTCAGTGGTTGATTTTAAAAAACAGTTTAAAATTTGACACAATTCCTAAGTGAGTCATCACAAGTTTGCACAGAGTTCCATTTTGGAGCTGCTGCCTCACCTGCCCCCTGGGAACGAAATAGGCTGAGCACTCAGGGAAGCTTGTCAGCTCCCCCAGCAACCAGGAACCCATCTTTGATGCCATTGGAGCAACCAGAGGATGAAGGGACCCATGGGAGGGAGCAACACCCACCCTCCTTCCGTGCTCATTTTTCTGAGTCTGTCAGTTTCCACCACTGGATTTTTTGTGTTTGATTGTTGTGCAGTCTTTATTATTTCACGAGGTGGGTGTTACACCATTCCAGGGTCTGGGATGTTTCTCTGTTGGATGCAGAGTTCCCATGGGACCTAGCATCTTGATGAACTATATTCAGCCAGGAGAGGAGCAGAGGGGCTGGCAGAGACCCACACATGAGGCCAGTGGTCAATTCACTGACAGTTAAGGAGAGTGAGTAGTAGTAC
>NW_007188660.1:0-1251 GCF_000164805.1 Carlito syrichta
AACCAGAGGATGAAGGGACCCATGGGAGGGAGCAACACCCTCCCTCCTTCCGTGCTCATTTTTCTGAGTCTGTCAGCTTCCACCACTGGATTTTTTGTGTTTGATTGTTGTGCAGTCTTTATTATTTCACGAGGTGGGTGTTACACCATTCCAGGGTCTGGGATGTTTCTCTGTTGGATGCAGAGTTCCCATGGGACCTAGCATCTTGATGAACTATATTCAGCCAGGAGAGGAGCAGAGGGGCTGGCAGAGACCCACACATGAGGCCAGTGGTCAATTCACTGACAGTTAAGGAGAGTGAGTAGTAGTACCCTGATGGCTGAAAGAGTGAGTGCTTCGTGTGGTCACTTCACTCCCAAGGGTCCTGCTGATGTTCTGAATTACATACAGATAGACTAAAATAGTTTACTAATTTTTTTTTCTTCTGGTACAAATAATTTGAATACAATTTAAGAAAATACAAAAATTTACATAAGAGAAATCATCTTTTCATTCAGATTTGACCCTTGGCAATATTCCTATATTTTTGTTAGACATGTAAATATAATCACAAATAAAGATCATATTTTATGTTCTGTTTTGTTCCCAGACTTTTTCAATCAAAATGATACCCTAAACATTTATTACATTATTTACTGTTTTTAGAAATTTTCCAGCCTTTTTGAGAAGCAATCTATTTTTTTTTGTTTTTGAGTTAGAGTCTCACTCTGTCGCCCAGACTGGAGCACCGCAGCCTCGATCTGCTGGGCTCTGGCGATCCTTCCGCCTCAGCCTTCCGAGTAGCCAGAATTACACGCATGCGCTATCATGCCCGACTGATTTTTTGATATTTTGTAGAAATGAGGTCTCGCCTGCCCAGGCGGGTCTCAAACCCACGGACTCAGGCAATCCACTCACCTCAGTCTCCCAAAGGCGCGGGATTACAGGCTGAGCCACCGAGCCCGGCTGAGAAGCAATCTATTTAATGATCTCCCCATTCTTGGCATTGAGTCGGTTTGGGATTTTTTCCATTGTTTGAATTAATGATGTTGTTGGAGGCCATGCACTTCAATCTTTGTCTAAGCTTCAATTAGTTCCTTAAGATGGATCTCTGAAAATGAAATTCGTGGACACAGGGCCTACTTTGTTTAAAGCCTTTTGATAACTGTGGTCAATTGAGTGCCCCCAAATTTATACTAGCAGACATATAACAGTCCATTGGTTTATGAAAATTCCTTTTCTCCATGTGCTCACCAACATTGAATAATTTAG
>NW_007188661.1:0-1004 GCF_000164805.1 Carlito syrichta
TCAAGGCCAGATATTGCGCCCCTCCCCCCCACTACTGCCGTTCATGTGTGGAAGTCTCCGGTCCCAGCCCCCTCCAGATCCCTCCCCCGGCTGCATTGTCTCCAGCCCGGGCACCCGGCGGCTTGGGCACAGGGAGGCTCTGGGCACCCGCCCCTCAGAGACGCTGGTTCCATTTCTGGCTGAAGTCCTCTGTTGGGTCCCAGCGCCACTCTCGCTGTCTAGAGCCTGCCCTTTGGAACTTTGGAGCTCTGGAACTCCGAGTCCACCCTGGCTGAGGCACTCCGCGTGAGACCCCAAACCAGAGGACCCAGACAAGCGGAGAAAAACAGATCTGCTTAAACTGCCTTGCCATTCTCCAGGCAGAGACTTCCATTGCCCTGCCCACCTAGCAACAAACTTTACCTCATTTCCTAAGGCCAGGTATTGCAGCGTGCAGGGAAGTTTTGGGTCCCTGCTCCCTCCAGCTCTCTCCCTGGCCCGACACCCAGCACCGCAGGTCGCACAGGGAGGCTCTGAGTGCCCGCCCCTCAGAGACACCGGTTCCATTACTGGCTGAATACTCTGTAGGGTCCCAGTGCCACTCTCGTCATTTACAGCCTGCCTTTTGGAACTTTGGAGCTCTGGAACTCCGGGTCCACCCTGGCTGAGGCACACAGCATGAGACCCCAAGCCAGAGGACCCAGACAAGCGGAGAAAAACAGATCTGCTTAAACTGCCTTGCCATTCTCCAGGCAGAGACTTCCATTGCCCTGCCCACCTAGCAACAAACTTTACCTCATTTCCTAAGGCCAGGTATTGCAGCGTGCGGGGAAGTTTTGGGGTCCCTGCTCCCTCCAGCTCTCTCCCCGGCCCGGCACCCGGCACCGCACCGTATGTCACACAGGGAGGCTCTGAGCGCCCGCCCCTCAGAGACACCGGGTTCCATTACTGGCTGATACTCTGTAGGGACCCAGTGCCACTCTCGTCATTTACAGCCTGCCTTTTGGAACTTTGGAGCTCTGGAA
>NW_007188662.1:0-1000 GCF_000164805.1 Carlito syrichta
TCAACGCATGCTGAGAAAGGAGAAAACAGTGCCTTGAGTTTCTCTTGGCATGCTCTTCTAGGAGCCCCATGTTTCATATTCAAATGGAGTGGGAATACACTTTTGTCCTGCTCTAAGGAAAGAGAGATTCATGCTTCTTTAAAAATAATCAGTATATCTGTGATTTACGATATGAATGGCCATGTCCTCTGCTGGGAGCCTTCTGGAAACTTAGAGAGGTTTGAATGGTGGCACAGAGGAAACAGAATACACTGGATTCCTGCCATGAGGGGGCAAACAACTCAAAAATTACTGCCCTACATTTTTCATATCGCTACGTTTCTTCACAACTGAAAATATGAGAACACACGGGTGAAATCCCTTGCAAAATGCCCCATAACTAAGCTTTGCTACGGAAATCCATCTCTGAGAAGGAGGAACTCTTTATCACCTGAGATAGTAAGTGAGGCATATCCAAACTGTATGATAAGTATCCTGTTTGGAAGTGACTCCATTCATGAAAGAACTTCTGTCTCAGCCTACTGGATGGATTCCCCACGAGTAGGTATGTAATATCATCATTATGTGAATGAACCGATTGTATGAGACAGCAAAATTAGGGGGATATTCAAAAGCTTCATCACCCAAGCGGTCCTCCAGTTTTTCACAGGGATCCCGTCTTCAGAGAAGTCCTTAAGAATAACTGTTAGATACTGCACTAAGGATGTCATCCAGGTGCCTGGCCTCATGTCCTCACAAAGTCAAATCGTCTCCAGTAATCTCTTGGCATCCATTTACTTCTGAGGAGCCCATGGGCCTCTTTCAGATGGATGCACCAAAGGAGGGTGTTAAGCCGGGTCAATGATGAAATCTTTGTCTTGACTCAAGTGAGGTGTTGTCTTAAAAGTCTTGTGCAATAGAATTATGGTGAGGACCTTCTTAGGGGACAGGTGTGCATACTGACGTGAGAGGGAGTATTCTACTGACATTGCTTAGTTCTGTGGCACCCTAAGGTGTTCGG
>NW_007188663.1:0-940 GCF_000164805.1 Carlito syrichta
TTCCTGCCATGAGGGGGCAAACAACTCAAAAATTACTGCCCTACATTTTTCATATCGCTACGTTTCTTCACAACTGAAAATATGAGAACACACGGGTGAAATCCCTTGCAAAATGCCCCTTAACTAAGCTTTGCTACGGAAATCCATCTCTGAGAAGGAGGAACTCTTTATCACCTGAGATAGTAAGTGAGGCATATCCAAACTGTATGATAAGTATCCTGTTTGGAAGTGACTCCATTCATGAAAGAACTTCTGTCTCAGCCTACTGGATGGATTCCCCACGAGTAGGTATGTAATATCATCATTATGTGAATGAACCGATTGTATGAGACAGCAAAATTAGGGGGATATTCAAAAGCTTCATCACCCAAGAGGTCCTCCAGTTTTTCACAGGGATCCCTTCTTCAGAGAAGTCCTTAAGAATAACTGTTAGATACTGCACTAAGGATGTCATCCAGGTGCCTGGCCTCATGTCCTCACAAAGTCAAATCGTCTCCAGTAATCTCTTGGCATCCATTTACTTCTGAGGAGCCCATGGGCCTCTTTCAGATGGATGCACCAAAGGAGGGTGTTAAGCCGGGTCAATGATGAAATCTTTGTCTTGACTCAAGTGAGGTGTTGTCTTAAAAGTCTTGTGCAATAGAATTATGGTGAGGACCTTCTTAGGGGACAGGTGTGCATACTGACGTGAGAGGGAGTATTCTACTGACATTGCTTAGTTCTGTGGCACCCTAAGGTGTTCGGGCTATCCAGGGGAACTCCACCCAGAGGAAGCAGTACTCCATGAAATAGGCAAATTCGATTGTAATGTCTTCACACCTTTCACAAAAGCTGGGCACTTAAACCATGCATTCCATGCCACAAATTCTCTATGTGTATCTCTCAGTGAAATATTCTGCCCACGCTGGATGGATGGCACGGAACATGCTCTGACAGAGCA
>NW_007188664.1:0-837 GCF_000164805.1 Carlito syrichta
CATGAAATAGGCAAATTCGATTGTAATGTCTTCACACCTTTCACAAAAGCTGGGCACTTAAACCATGCATTCCATGCCACAAATTCTCTATGTGTATCTCTCAGTGAAATATTCTGCCCACGCTGGATGGATGGCACGGAACCTGCTCTGACAGAGCATAACTGGGATTGAGATTCATGACCACAATTGATAAGTTGCTTGGGCCACTTAGGCAAGGTATCCTGAGTTGTGGAGGCAAAAGCATTTCTGAACCGTATGAGTCCCTTTCCTTTTGAAACCAGTATGAGACTGGAGCAATGAGGGTCCAAGGATGCCCTAAGACTGGTGTTTGATGATGTCCATGGTCTCCTCTCAACTCAGGGAGAAGAGGACTTTGTCGAGCATGTGACAAACTGGAGAGGCAGGCCATGAATACATACTAAAGCATTCTTACGCTCAACTTGTGCACAACTCACGCCTTAGTGGCACATCTTCTGAGGAATCAGGGAATGTGGAAGGGTGATGCAAATAAGGAGAGTGGGCTCCAGTCACATTCACAGGGAAAACATTATAAGAAGTAGATACGATATCCACTTGTGAATTCATCAAGAGTCTAGAAAGCTCAAGCGGCGAAAACGCACTGACTGAAAGCAGCAGGCTAGACAAAAGCATTCCAAATATTGGCCATTAAACCCAGTTATTACACTGTAGACCGCTTGATAGCTTGAGATTTCAGAGGACACGCATCCAATATTGACCACCCTGAACCCTGGTATGCTGTGTTCTTTGGGTCCTGATCCATGGGGATCGCACACTTTGCCAGAAAACAGGTGCCAACTGATACGTATTGTCTCATCA
>NW_007188665.1:0-727 GCF_000164805.1 Carlito syrichta
ATAACTGGATACTCTCATGCATAATCCAGCAGTTCCACTTCCAGCAAAAGCCACAACACAGGTAAGAAAATACAAGAAAAGAAGAGTCTGTGAACTCACGGTTAAGGGTCCATGTCCAAGAGCGGCCTGACTCACGTTCCCTCGACGTGGTAGGGGGGCCCCAGCTCCGCCGCCTGCGGGGGGCCCAGCTCCGCCGCCAGCGGGGGGCCCAGCTCCGCGGCCAGCGGGGGGCCCAGCTCCGCGGTCGTCCCGGTCGCCGCGAGCCACACTCTGGGGTCCCGCAGCGCGGGAGTCCGAAGCACTCCGTGGGAGGCCGCGGCCCGGGAGGCGGAACCGCGTTGCGCCTCGGTGCTCGCAGGCAGGATTCTGAGGAAGGATCGCGTCTACCCAGCAGGTCACGCGGCCGGGACGCGACGCGCCGTCCTCACGCCAGGGCGCTGCAGCCCCGCAATGGCGAGGGATCCGGAGCCCCGCCCCCACAAGAAAGAGATTGACAGCAGGTACCATTCATTGTGCAGGGTAGGTGTCTGACACCCCGCAACGACTCCCACGTAACGTTAACACAGGGAAACACGCAAACGTGGTCAGAAAGAAAACATGCCAGAAAGCTCCACATACCTCCGCAGGAAAAAGACACACATCTGGAGAATGCATCTGAAGTAGCAGTATACAGTTGCTGTCGTCAATGAACATATCCAGTCAGTCAACTGGGATACATTTCCAAAAT
>NW_007188666.1:0-806 GCF_000164805.1 Carlito syrichta
GGGCCCAGCTCCGCCGCCAGCGAGGGGGCCCAGCTCCGCGGCCAGCGGGGGACCCAGCTCCGCGGTCGTCCCGGTCGCCGCGAGCCACACTCTGGGGTCCCGCAGCGCGGGAGTCCGAAGCACTCCGTGGGAGGCCGCGGCCCGGGAGGCGGAACCGCGTTGCGCCTCGGTGCTCGCAGGCAGGATTCTGAGGAAGGATCGCGTCAACCCAGCAGGTCACGCGGCCGGGACGCGACGCGCCGTCCTCACGCCAGGGCGCTGCAGCCCCGCAATGGCGAGGGACCCGGAGCCCCGCCCCCACAAGAGAGAGATTGACAGCAGGTACCATTCATTGTGCAGAGTAGGTGTCTGACACCCCGCAACAACTCCCACGTAACGTTAACACAGGGAAACACGCAAACGTGGTCAGAAAGAAAACATGCCAGAAAGCTCCACATACCTCCGCAGGGAAAAAGACACACATCTGGAGAATGCATTTGAAGTAGCAGTATACAGTTGCTGTCGTCAATGAAACATATCCAGTCAGTCAACTGGGATACATTTCAAAAATAAGTTAACTAACAATCAGCAACAGGATATTTTATCTAAGCACGTTTCAATAAAATAAGGGTCTGTGTTTTTATTTCGGTGTGGAAAAAAGTGGTTAAGGCTACAGCAACAAGAAGTTCTTTCTAATGACTGGCTATGGATTCAGGGCTCTGGTGTAAACTTTTGCTTCTTAATTTGTAATTTGAAAGAGGTAGGGTACAATTCAGGTGAAATATATTAATATTCATTTTACAGGAACCCTTGTTGTCAGGCCTGTC
>NW_007188667.1:0-715 GCF_000164805.1 Carlito syrichta
TCCCGCAGCGCGGGAGTCCGAAGCACTCCGTGGGAGGCCGCCGACCGGGAGGCGGAACCGCGTTGCGCCTCGGTGCTCGCAGGCAGGATTCTGAGGAAGGATCGCGTCAACCCAGCATGTCACGCGGCCGGGACGCGACGCGCCGTCCTCACGCCAGGGCGCTGCAGCCCCGCAATGGCGAGGGACCCGGAGCCCCGCCCCCACAAGAGAGAGATTGACAGCAGGTACCATTCATTGTGCAGGGTAGGTGTCTGACACCCCGCAACGACTCCCACGTAACGTTAACACAGGGAAACACGCAAACGTGGTCAGAAAGAAAACATGCCAGAAAGCTCCACATACCTCCGCAGGGAAAAAGACACACATCTGGAGAATGCATTTGAAGTAGCAGTATACAGTTGCTGTCGTCAATGAAACATATCCAGTCAGTCAACTGGGATACATTTCAAAAATAAGTTAACTAACAATCAGCAACAGGATATTTTATCTAAGCACGTTTCAATAAAATAAGGGTCTGTGTTTTTATTTCGGTGTGGAAAAAAGTGGTTAAGGCTACAGCAACAAGAAGTTCTTTCTAATGACTGGCTATGGATTCAGGGCTCTGGTGTAAACTTTTGCTTCTTAATTTGTAATTTGAAAGAGGTAGGGTACAATTCAGGTGAAATATATGAATATTCATTTTACAGGAACCCTTGTTGTTCAGGCCTGTCCCCGA
>NW_007188668.1:0-832 GCF_000164805.1 Carlito syrichta
GTAAACTTTTGCTTCTGAATTTGTAATTTCAAAGAGGTAGGGTACAATTCAGGTGAAATATATAATATTCATTTTACAGGAACCCTTGTTGTCAGGCCTGTCCCCGAACGTCCCGGCACCCCGGGCACAATCCAACGACTGCAAGTCCTGCCCCTCCCCCTCCCCTGCATCTCCCAACTCTGAAAATCTTTTTTGTTGTCGTTATTATGATGGTTGTTCAAGGTCCACTTATGAGTGAGTACATGAGATACTCAGTTGTTGCTTCCGTGAAAGGTCACCCAGTAGTATAGACTCTAACTCCATCCAGGTTTCCGTGAACTTCGTGAGTTTGTTCTCGTTGTGACTGCATAATATGGCATTGTTCCTACGTACCACATATTTTTCATCCAGTCCTCTTTAGATGGGCAGGATGGTTGGCTCCATGTTCTTGCTACTGCGAACAATGTGGCGATAAACATACATGTGCAAATATCTCTTGGAGAGAGGGGTTTCGTTCTTCCTGGTATGTTCCCAGTAGGAGGATGGCAGGGTCCATGTTTAGATCGTTTAGGAATCACCAAATGGTTATCCACAGAGCTGGTCCGAGTTTACACTCCCACGAGCAGTGTAGAAGTGTTCCCTTTTTGTCATTTCCACGCCAGCATCTGTTGTTTTGGGAATGATTGATGATAGCCATCCTGACTGAAAATAGGTGACTCCTCAAGGTAGTTTTCACTTGCATTTTCGGATGACAAATGAGGCTGAGCTTTTTCAAATGTCTTTGGTGGCTGCTTGTATGTCTGCTGTTGAGAAGGGTCTGTTCCTATCTTTTGCTCACTGTGAAATGAGGCTG
>NW_007188669.1:0-826 GCF_000164805.1 Carlito syrichta
TCAGGCCTGTCCCCGAACGTCCCGGCACCCCGAGCACAATCCAACGACTGCAAGTCCTGCCCCTCCCCCTCCCCTGCATCTCCCAACTCTGAAAATCTTTTTTGTTGTCGTTATTATGATCGTTGTTCAAGGTCCACTTATGAGTGAGTACATGAGATACTCTGTTGTTGCTTCCGTGACAGGTCACCCAGTAGTATAGACTCTAACTCCATCCAGGTTTCCGTGAACTTCGTGAGTTTGTTCTCGTTGTGACTGCATAATATGGCATTGTTCCTACGTACCACATATTTTTCATCCAGTCCTCTTTAGATGGGCAGGATGGTTGGCTCCATGTTCTTGCTACTGCGAACAATGTGGCGATAAACATACATGTGCAAATATCTCTTGGAGAGAGGGGTTTCGTTCTTCCTGGTATGTTCCCAGTAGGAGGATGGCAGGGTCCATTTTTAGATCGTTTAGGAATCACCAAATGGTTATCCACAGAGCTGGTTCGAGTTTACACTCCCACGAGCAGTGTAGAAGTGTTCCCTTTTTGTCATTTCCACGCCAGCATCTGTTGTTTTGGGAATGATTGATGATAGCCATCCTGACTGAAAATAGGTGACTCCTCAAGGTAGTTTTCACTTGCATTTTCGGATGACAAATGAGGCTGAGCTTTTTCAAATGTCTTTGGTGGCTGCTTGTATGTCTGCTGTTGAGAAGGGTCTGTTCCTATCTTTTGCTCACTGTGAAATGAGGCTGTTTGCTTTTTTCTTGCGTTTCTCTTTGAGTCAGGGCCTCACTCTGATGCCCAGACGGTACTAGAGTGGTACAATCATACCTGACA
>NW_007188670.1:0-698 GCF_000164805.1 Carlito syrichta
TCAGAATGCTTAGTTGTATTCGCAGGCGGTCTGTCACTGGCTGTAGCACTACAAAAAACACTTCTCCCTCTAACAGGCACTCTGGGTCCTTTGTCTATATTTTGGCCTCTGGAGCTTCTTTGTTAGGCTCAGAAGTTTTGCGTTTGTTCTTTCTGAGTTGATCTGGTAGGCATTCAGAGGCTTGGAAAGGTTGGTTTTGATCTCACCCAAATTCTTACTATCTGAATGTACCTAACTTGAAGCTGTAGGCCATGTCGAGAGGTTAGTAGAACCCTGGCACCCTTTATTAGATTTGACTTTTCCTGAATCTGATTCACCTTGATGTCTCTGGTATGTTTGGCTTTGATTCCTGTGGGACCTTTGGGTTGGTCAAGATCTTTTAAGGAATTGAAGAGTTGGGGTAGGTAAATATCCTCTGTCAGTGTGGTGATGTTAGCAAAACTGTTGCTAGACTCAATCCCACTTTCTAGTGTCCCTTGTTCCTCAAAACTCAGACTGTTTTCTCTTAGTTTGGCATTTTCAGAACCAGGCTGTTCCTCAGGACTGAGAAGATCAATGTAGGCCAGAAGTTGGTGAATATCAGGTATTTGAAAAGGGAGTAGATGAGGATCTTGGTTTTCTGTTGGCAACTAGTAGGCATGCAGAGACGTGAAAAGGTTGGTTTTGATCTCACCCAAATTCTTATTATCTGACTGTTC
>NW_007188671.1:0-719 GCF_000164805.1 Carlito syrichta
CATAGCTACAGCAGTCAGAGAAGAGAAGGCAATCAGGGGTATCCAAATTGGAAAAGAGGAAGTCAAGCTATCTCTCTTTGCAGACGACATGATTGTATATTCTGTGTTTTCTTAAGATCTCTTTTCTAAACATATATATGTGCCTTTGCCTATGCTTGTGTATTTGTGGCTTATAGTATATATAAAGTTATATATCCTGACCTTTTAATAACTCACCTTTTATCTTAAGTCCCTTTTTAGGATTCTACTCTTGATTGCCTTTGTTCAAGATTGAGGTTATACCCACAATGCCCAGACACTTCTCAGTTCTAACTACTATGTTTATTCTGGGTGGCTTGCAGCTTCACAGTAACACAAGTTTATTATTAAATACACAACAAGGCACTGGAGGAAATCTTGAGCACAGGTGTCTAAATGATGAGACTCCATGATACATTTTGTATCTAACTGGCAGATAGTATCCTGTCGGTGACCTGCACTGACCAGGGAAGGGTTAGGACCGCACCGGTGAATCAGAACGGAGAGAAGAAAACTACTCGGAGGCAGCTCTTCTGGGAACAGTCTGGCCAAGACTGAAGCCGATTTTATTCAAACCTTTTCCAACTTATATACCATTTTCTATACCCTCCAGCAATGTGATAATCACTCACTGGGGGCGTACAAGTTTCGTGCTTCACAAACTATGCATCACAAGACCACCACGAGATCTGCAATTTCCA
>NW_007188672.1:0-903 GCF_000164805.1 Carlito syrichta
GTCCCCCAGTCACTCACACCACAAGCCTTGCTCTCTGCCTGACTGATGTGTGTACACCTTCGGAATCACCTCCATTGGGAGGCCTTCCTTGATAGCACTTTCCCAGCCCTGCGCCATGGATAAGGGAGGGTTTCTCCCTGCACTCCCAGAGCACCGAACTCGGAATAAGCCATCATGGTTGCCCAAGTATCTGCCTTTCCCAAGAGAACAAGCTCTTAAAGCTAGAGATTGGGTGCAAACACATAATATCTCAACCCAGTCGAATACTGTAGAAAATTTTCTTTAGGGGAAAACAATGTTATTCAAGTAACAAATTGAGTTTTGAAGATAACATTTTCGAAGAATTTTTTAAAAGTCTAAAAAAAAGACATAGGCGAAGGAATTGAAAAATACAAAAAAAAAAAAAACCCAAAAAGCAAAAATGAAATTCTCTTTTGAAGGGTGGCCCCCATGTAGTACACATGGAATTTTTTCCTCTGCATCAAATGATCAACCAACATTTTTATCTGGAAGTTTTGAGATGGTTGCATCATGATTTGAAGAAGAAATGTCCAGAGTTGTGACAAACAGGTGACTGATTCTTCCACCATGACCACACTGAGTTTTCAGCAGTTTTTGACCAAAAAATTGGGGTATCACCCTGTGCCCCATCATTCCTATTCACCTGATTTCACCTCAGCCATCTTTTTGTTGTTTTTCAGGATGAAAAAAGTCCTCAAATGGAAAGAGGTGAAGGGAAGAGGGAAGAGGTGAAACAAACAAAACAAAACAAAATCAGCAGAAGCAAAAAAAAGCATCAAAATTGATGAGTTTAAAAACTGATTTGAGCAGTGGCAAAAGTTCTTGACAGGCATATTGCATCAAACAGAGAGCACTTTGAGCATGTAAAACCACAATTTTTTA
>NW_007188673.1:0-839 GCF_000164805.1 Carlito syrichta
CTGCCTTTCCCAAGAGAACAAGCTCTTAAAGCTAGAGATTGGGTGCAAACACATAATATCTCAACCCAGTCGAATACTGTAGAAAATTTTCTTTAGGGGAAAACAATGTTATTCAAGTAACAAATTGAGTTTTGAAGATAACATTTTCGAAGAATTTTTTAAAAGTCTAAAAAAAAGACATAGGCGAAGGAATTGAAAAATACAAAAAAAAAAAAAACCCAAAAAGCAAAAATGAAATTCTCTTTTGAAGGGTGGCCCCCATGTAGTACACATGGAATTTTTTCCTCTGCATCAAATGATCAACCAACATTTTTATCTGGAAGTTTTGAGATGGTTGCATCATGATTTGAAGAAGAAATGTCCAGAGTTGTGACAAACAGGTGACTGATTCTTCCACCATGACCACACTGAGTTTTCAGCAGTTTTTGACCAAAAAATTGGGGTATCACCCTGTGCCCCATCATTCCTATTCACCTGATTTCACCTCAGCCATCTTTTTGTTGTTTTTCAGGATGAAAAAAGTCCTCAAATGGAAAGAGGTGAAGGGAAGAGGGAAGAGGTGAAACAAACAAAACAAAACAAAATCAGCAGAAGCAAAAAAAAGCATCAAAATTGATGAGTTTAAAAACTGATTTGAGCAGTGGCAAAAGTTCTTGACAGGCATATTGCATCAAACAGAGAGCACTTTGAGCATGTAAAACCACAATTTTTTATAACCACAAACCACAATTTTTTATAAATGAATTCTGGTTTGGGAGGGTCCTTTTTAGTATGTGATTTAAACTATTCTAGGGAAAATAATTATGTCACTCACATATATTACCCAAAATGAAACTTTT
>NW_007188674.1:0-778 GCF_000164805.1 Carlito syrichta
TGTGCCCCATCATTCCTATTCACCTGATTTCACCTCAGCCATCTTTTGTTGTTTTCAGGATGAAAAAAGTCCTCAAATGGAAAGAGGTGATGGGAAGAGGGAAGAGGTGAAACAAACAAAACAAAACAAAATCAGCAGAAGCAAAAAAAAGGCATCAAAATTGATGAGTTTAAAAACTGATTTGAGCAGTGGCAAAAGTTCTTGACAGGCATATTGCATCAAACAGAGAGCACTTTGAGCATGTAAAACCACAATTTTTTATAACCACAAACCACAATTTTTTATAAATGAATTCTGGTTTGGGAGGGTCCTTTTTAGTATGTGATTTAAACTATTCTAGGAAAAATAATTATGTCACTCACATATATTACCCAAAATGAAACTTTTGGCTCTTATTTATATATTTATCATTGACCTGCTTCACAAAGGATTTGAGAGGGCCTCGTTTTTTCTTACATGTTTTACTAACTGTATTTTAAATTTTCATTTGAGCATTTTTTATTCCATTCTTCCAAAGACAGAAGGTTGGACACGGCCCATTTTCCAAGAATACGTGCAATTCTTGAATTGGAAGACTGGGAAGAAAAGCTCAAATGACAGGTCTTTTCTACACAGTCCTACTTCTTATGGCTGATGCAGGCTGATAAAGTCACTTTCTTTTCCTGAAAAACTATTAACGATTGTTTCTAAACATTTAGTGAAAAGTTCGAAAAGCAGGCCACTAAGGAGGAACACATCACCCATCAAAGTAGGCATTTGTTGCCTGTAGGATAATCTG
>NW_007188675.1:0-990 GCF_000164805.1 Carlito syrichta
TCAAATGGAAAGAGGTGAAGGGAAGAGGGAAGATGTGAAACAACAAAACAAAACAAAATCAGCAGAAGCAAAAAAAAGCATCAAAATTGATGAGTTTAAAAACTGATTTGAGCAGTGGCAAAAGTTCTTGACAGGCATATTGCATCAAACAGAGAGCACTTTGAGCATGTAAAACCACAATTTTTTATAACCACAAACCACAATTTTTTATAAATGAATTCTGGTTTGGGAGGGTCCTTTTTAGTATGTGATTTAAACTATTCTAGGGAAAATAATTATGTCACTCACATATATTACCCAAAATGAAACTTTTGGCTCTAATTTATATATTTATCATTGACCTGCTTCACAAAGGATTTGAGAGGGCCTCGTTTTTTCTTACATGTTTTACTAACTGTGTTTTAAATTTTCATTTGAGCATTTTTTATTCCATTCTTCCAAAGACAGAAGGTTGGACACGGCCCATTTTCCAAGAATACGTGCAATTCTTGAATTGGAAGACTGGGAAGAAAAGCTCAAATGACAGGTCTTTTCTACACAGTCCTACTTCTTATGGCTGATGCAGGCTGATAAAGTCACTTTCTTTTCCTGAAAAACTATTAACGATTGTTTCTAAACATTTAGTGAAAAGTTCGAAAAGCAGGCCACTAAGGAGGAACACATCACCCATCAAAGTAGGCATTTGTTGCCTGTAGGATAATCTGATGAATCAGGATTTTAGGTTCCCTCTTGGAACAATGAGAAAAATCACTTCACAGCTTAATTTCAAAGTAGTAAAGCAGATAACTGACTTTTAAAGGACTTTGCAAACAGTAAGGTCCAGGTTATAACAAGTAATCATTAAAATGTTACCATAGCAACTTAATCTAAGAATGTATTTTATTTGGGGGGGATAAATTAGGCTATAAATGAAATGAGCGCTGAACAAGACATACAGATCACAGAGTTGACATTTCTCTAGAAGAAAACATGAAGAGCTTGAAACAATTT
>NW_007188675.1:2408-3311 GCF_000164805.1 Carlito syrichta
GAGAAACACTGGTTAAAAAAACAATTTCTTCACTAAGTCTCTCCGAAACACATTGTTTATTTGCTTCGGTAAGCCTCTAAAGATGTTTTGTGGCTTTACAAGTTCCAAGTTTGAAGTTGAAATTCTTAGGAGGTACATTATCTGCAAGTTTGACATTTAAAATGTATGGGGCTACCATGCTTTTGTTAAAAAACTTTATATTACATAAAGGGGGGAAAAGGCAAGACTCTCAAATTTCTACAGACGCTGGCGCATTTCAGATTTTATAGTTCACATTATTCCTATAGAAGAACGCGCTGATGGCGATGACACTGGAAAGTGAATTCCTTAGGTCGTGGGAGCATAATGACAAACATGAGCGGCCTGCAGCCCTGGGTCATCTCATGAACAAACCTGCTCTGTCAGGTAGGATTTCTGGTTTGCTTGGCCCTGAGAGACTTAAAGTATGCCTGAAAAGAGACTTTTGAAGGTTCTACAGAGCATTCAATTTTTCTGCTTGTTTTTTCACAAAATTCTTCTTGCAGCGGTCTAACACCACCCAACCGTGATCTGAAGGCAGAAACAATCCTAGTTCTGGAGACCTGTCTATTTCTTTGTCCCGTGACAGAGAAAATACATGCTTTTAGAATCCGGGGGGATGAAATGACACCAAAAGGTTTCTATTAGAACTTGCCATTGTCCCAATTCTGCAACCTGCTTTTAAGCTTCAAGACTAATTATAAACTGAAACTACCAGAAGAGTCACTAACTCCTTATCTGACACCATCTTTCTAAAAAGTTGGAGAAGCTAGATTTTTTTAAATGACTAAAATATTTGTTGTTTTACAAATTATAATCTTTCAATGAAACCTTTTTACTACTTTTTCCATTCTCTTTAAATATGTTACATTTGTGCCTTTCATT
>NW_007188676.1:0-704 GCF_000164805.1 Carlito syrichta
CTGAACAAGACATACAGATCACAGAGTTGACATTTCTTAGAAGAAAACATGAAGAGCTTGAAACAATTTGCGAATGTGCTTAGTCTTAAACCTAAATCCTAATACCATTTAGTCCTTGTTAATTATTAATAAAACAGAAAAGAATCTGTGTCTAAATGCAGTTAGTTTCTAGGGGTCATAATTAGCAGTGTAAGAATTAAACTCCAAACATACAAGAAAAACTAAAGTAGCATTCCAAAATGATGTACATTTGATAGCTTTAAAGTTCACGAACTCAGACTCATATTTGGTTCCAGTTATGTAAGCCTAGACATCACCCAGCTTCCAAATATTATCACAGAATATTTGTTTTAAATTTGTTTTAAATCTGCCATGAAAACCTGCCCATAGTCTAAACATGAGTTTTAGCAGATGAGAAAAAATGATTCTGGTGTTTGAATCACACTGTCTCAGCAAGGGAGTCACAGAAACCTGCCAAGGCAGTAGGCCAATGACTCCAAATTAACTTCATTACTGAATTAAATAAACACAACTACACTAATGTAAAATATTATCTTCATTTAAGCTAATGCTTTAAACAGTATGTACCGTGTTTTTAAGACAGAGCTTTAAATATATTAGTTTACTACAATTTACCACAGAGCATGGATCTGTGAAATTAATTCTTTAGAAAGCAGAGTCCCTTACCCCAAATTACAAGGAGG
>NW_007188677.1:0-803 GCF_000164805.1 Carlito syrichta
AGCTTTAAATATATTAGTTTACTACAATTTACCACAGAGCATGGATCTGTGAAATTAATTCTTTAGAAAGCAGAGTCCCTTACCCCAAATTACAAGGAGGCTCCACAAATGTTACAGCTATGTTCATTTTCTTTTGCTAAGATTACACAAATGAGATGTATATAACAAAGACTTATTGACATAAAGACTCTTGCTTGTAAAACAGTTGAATCAATATTACTAAATAAGACAGTACATGAGCAATTTCATCCAGATTTATACAGCACCTAGAATATTATTGTCAACTCCAGGTATTTCAACAAAGTTTCTATGTAAAGACATAATCTTGACTAAATTAAAATCAGAGTTTTCTACTGCTTAACTTTGATGAAACACTGTCATGTCTACTGACAAACAAAAAATTAAGTTTCATCCTCTATAATGCAAATTACCAGCAATTTGGTACAATTTTTTCCCTAAGATTTCTTTCAGCTAGTTAAAGAATGGAAGTGAATTCTAAGTTAGGGTTTTCATTTAAATTCAGATTACATTTTTAAAATGGAAGCTAATTTTTTTTTGAAGTTAGAAAAAAATGTTATTTTGGATCTAAACGTGTTTTCCTGGATACAGTCTAGCACTCTAAAACAAAATGGAATAATATTAAAATATGCATAGAAATAATTCATAGGTCAAATTCAATAGTCATGTCAGAATAAAAACATATGTTAACATAAAATTGTTTATGAATCTTGATAGATCATTACCCGTAGAAACTAAAGTAGAATACATTTTAAAATCAAAATTTAACATTAAATCAGAAATTT
>NW_007188678.1:0-977 GCF_000164805.1 Carlito syrichta
TGTAAAACAGTTGAATCAATATTACTAAATAAGACAGTACATGAGTAATTTCATCCAGATTTATACAGCACCTAGAATATTATTGTCAACTCCAGGTATTTCAACAAAGTTTCTATGTAAAGACATAATCTTGACTAAATTAAAATCAGAGTTTTCTACTGCTTAACTTTGATGAAACACTGTCATGTCTACTGACAAACAAAAAATTAAGTTTCATCCTCTATAATGCAAATTACCAGCAATTTGGTACAATTTTTTCCCTAAGATTTCTTTCAGCTAGTTAAAGAATGGAAGTGAATTCTAAGTTAGGGTTTTCATTTAAATTCAGATTACATTTTTAAAATGGAAGCTAATTTTTTTTTGAAGTTAGAAAAAAATGTTATTTTGGATCTAAACGTGTTTTCCTGGATACAGTCTAGCATTCTAAAACAAAATGGAATAATATTAAAATATGCATAGAAATAATTCATAGGTCAAATTCAATAGTCATGTCAGAATAAAAACATATGTTAACATAAAATTGTTTATGAATCTTGATAGATCATTACCCGTAGAAAATAAGTAGAATACATTTTAAAATCAAAATTTAACATTAAATCAGAAATTTGTTTAATTTGGAAATTATAATAGTTATAGAATAGAGATTGCCACGGTTTTTAAAACTATAGTTTTGTAAATTTTTCTACTTTAAAATCAGAAATAAGTGAAAGCAAGGAAGTGATCACTCATTTCTGTAATTTATAATCTTACCTTTTTAAAACAGGATATCATGCTTATTATGGTCCAGGGACCATACTTAAATATTTTAAAATAGCAACTGATTTCAATTTTTATAAAACCTAAAATAGCAATCACAAAGGTAAGAAGAGCTAGCACCTCATCTAAGCCACTTTGGCTTTCCAGGTAAAATCTGCAGTCCTGCTTCCAAACTTTCCCATGGATGGCAGTCCTGAACTGTGACCCAAAGTCTCATCACC
>NW_007188679.1:0-894 GCF_000164805.1 Carlito syrichta
CTTAACAAGTAGGCCCTTTAGTCGGCCAACTAGTTAGCTTTGTTAATAAGTTGGCTGATGAGTTGGCCCACAATTTAGCTCAGTTAACTAGTTGGCTTGCTGGTTTGCTGACCTAACTAGTGGGGTGACTAGTTGACCGCCTATTTAGCTGACCTAACTAGTCAACCCATACGTTAGCTAACCTAACTTGTTAGCTGACAAGTTGGCCGACTAGTGGGCCGATTGGTTAGCTGACTTAAATTTTTGGCTGGATAGCCAGCCGACCGGTTAGCTTACTTAACTTGTCAGTCAGCGAGTGAGCCGACTTGTCAGCTGACTTAACTATTCAGTCGGCAAGTAAGCCGACTAGTCAACTGACTTAACTATTCAGCCGGTGAGTGAGCTGACAGGTCAGATGACTTTAGTTGGCTAGTGAGTGAGCTGAATGGTCAGAATAATTAACTAGTCAGCTGGTGAAAAAGCTGACCGGTGAGGTGACTTAACTTGTAGCTGGCGAATGACCCAACATGTGAGCTGCCTTAACTAGTTGGCCAGCAAGTGAGGAGACCAGTGAGCTGATTAAACTAGTCAGCTGGCGAGCAAGCTGACTAAATAGCTGACCTGTTGGCCTGCGAGCGAGCCGACAACTTATTTGACCAGTTGGCTTGCGAGTGAGCCGACTATTTTGCTGATCGGTTTGCAGGCCAGTGAGCCCACTAATTAGCTGACCTGATGGAAAGTGAACGAGCCCACTAGTTATTTGATCAGATAGCTGAGTTGCTAGCTGACTAGTTAACTAAGTAACTAACTGATTTGCTAGCTGACTTAACTAGCTCGCTGACTAGCTAGTTGACTATCTAGCTGACATAACTAGCTAGCAAACAAGATATCTAACTCTCTAGCTTGCTGACTCAC
>NW_007188680.1:0-3731 GCF_000164805.1 Carlito syrichta
ATTTTACTCTCTTTTAAAACTTTTATTTTATTGTCTTTTGTAAGGATGAAAAAGTAATAATTGAAAAATTAACATTAAATACAAAAAGTGGGATATATGTGACAAGTTTATTCTTTTTGATTTTCCATTATCAATAAACATCAACTGATATTTACTCGACCTATAACATTTATTTTCCTGATATAATTTATAAAATATGATGTATCTTTTACTTTATTACTCAGTTGAGTTGAAAGTACTTACTTAAAAATAATAGTGTCAAGAAAGCCCTACAGTGAGTCCTTGTATCGGGGAGCTCCACATCTGTGGATTCAACAAAATGCAGATAAAAAATATTTGAAAAAAATAACCCAAATAAAAATACAGCATATCAACCATGTACATAGCATTTGCATTATATTAGGTATTATACGTAATCTAGACATGATGTACAGCACACAGGAGGATGCGTGTAGGTTCTCTGCAAATACTACTCAATTTTATATGAGGGGCTTGAGCATCTCTGCAGGTTTGGGTATCCAAGAGGGTCCAGGAACCGTCTTCCATAGGAACCGAGGGAGGCTATAGTGTCGAGTAGCTATTGGTCTCTAATTGATTGCTCGGACCATTGTGTATCTGGTTTTCAGCTGTAATAGTGATTATTTGAGTTAATCATGAACAGAATTTAAATACTTATAAAATCCTTAGAGAGATTGTGTTTCACTTTATTAGGATACTGCAGTATTTGGGTTTTTTTTTTTTTTTTGAGTTGTACTCTCACTCTGTCACCCAGACTAGAGTGCAGTGGCCGCTCCCAGCCACTGCAGCCTCAACCTGCTGGGCTCCGGCGATCCTTCCGCCTCAGCCTTCCAAGTAGCCCGAATTACAGGCAAGCTCTACCACGCCCGGCTGATTTTTTGATTTATTGTAGAGATGAGGTCTCACTGCCCAGGCGGGTCTCGAACCCGTGGGCTCAGGCAATCCACTCACCTCAGCCTCCCAAAGGCGCGGGATTAAAGGCTGAGCCACCGAGCCGACTTGGGTGTTGTTAATTAGCAGGCCTAGAGGTTATTTGGATATCATTCACCAGTTAGCAGGGCCTACAACTTGCGCCCTCAGTATAAGTAACTGGTGCATCCCTAAGCTGTGTGTTTCTTCCAAGGCTTGGAAGGAGGTGATAACTCCTTACCTCAGGTCTCTCTAACTTTCAGCTGTATTTTTAACTTACTGCTGGCCTTCCTTTTTGTGAGTGTACCATGTTTATATTTTCTATGAATTGTGCTTATTTCAGTGGGAGAATGAGGTATTGAAACAGTGGTTCTTAGATGCGGTTGTTTGCCAAGGCTGACATTTCAAGGGAAATTGGGTAAACCTGTTTTTAACCTAAGTAATGATGATGGAGGTTGCAGGATCTTCTAAAATGTCAGAGTGATAAAATTGGTCATGGCCTCTTAACAACATAAGAAAACTTGAATGCAGTTTACCACCATCCTTTGAAGGACTTTGAAACTGTTGCTTTTGGCTGATTTCTTGGGTCTTTTTGCTCTACCCAACCTCTCTTTTCAGAAATTCAGAGGAAGAAATGATGTGTTGCTAAAGTAGATCACACACACACACACACACACACACACACACACACACACAGACACACAAGCATAGATTTATATAAAATCTTATTTCTAATAATAGACTATTTTAGGAACAGTCTATAATTTGCTATGAAAGTCTGTGATAATAAGTGACTAATTCAAAAGATCAAATACTTTAACTTATATTTGTGAAAATGTCAACACAGTATAAGAAAGTGAGGGCAAGGTCAGTTTCCAGAAGCTTCTATCAGGTCAAGCCCCAGCGCACCCAGGGTCTGCTTCTGAATCATCTTCTCTAAGTCCACAGGGGAACCTTGGTCCTCAAGTCTCTCCTGTCACTTAAGTTACATCACCAGCCTCTTGGTCTGAGACTTGCGCCCTGGTTCTTCAACTAGCTTTCACCACAGCTTTTCTTTCCCAAGAGACATAATAATAGCGTTGCAGAAAGTGGCTTTGTGTATCAGACAGACTGGAATTAGAATCTACTGCTTAGTAACTGTGCTTGAGAAAGTAATTTTCCTTTATAAATTTCAATGGGCACGACCATGACTAACACATTGGGATTCTGTGAGCTAAAGTATATAGAGTACTATGTGTGTTGCCAAAACATAATAGGAATGTCGTAAATTGTTTATATTATTTTCTCTTTTTCCCACATTCTAAAATTGAGCTGGATCCAATATTAAATCCTCATATCTTTCTTTGTCAGTGTTCTGTGCTGTGCAGGACTAATGATTTTCTGTGTATTTTTTTTTACACATACCCTCCATGAAAGAGCTTCCTTTTAATTTCCAGTAAATTGAAACTTACAGTTTCTACGTGTCTATGAATAACTAAAAAAATTTTTCTAGTGAAAAATATAAAGATCATCATTGAAGTGGGTTAGAGAAATATAAAACATATGTAGATATTTTAGAAAATGTGTAAATCATTTACAGTTACATTAGACATAATTTATTTTAATGCAGAATATGATATAAATGTCCAAATGAACTTTTGTTATATTTCATTGTCTCATCTGTTTTAACAGGTTAGGCAGTATACACTTCACAATAGAGTATAATTTATCAGGTTAGAAACCATTTAAAAAGGAAAAATTTACTGAGGCTGTAGATAATCCAGCCAAACGAAATCATGTCTACGTGTATTTTGGACTACTTAACACAGCACATGTGACTATTCTCAAAGTAAAATCATAGACTACTTTATATTTAATTCCATTTCATCCAGCAAAATTTTTTGAATGCCAGATACTGCAAAAAATTTCATAATTGCATCTAAGGTATGGTCGCTGATCTCACAGAACTGACCGTCTAATGAGAAATAAAACAAATATGGAAATTAATTATGATATAAAATTGAATAAGATGAGCAAAACTGGAAAAACAGAAGTGCTTACCCTAAACTGTAAGACAAACTAAGCAGTGGCTGTTTCTTCACATATTTTCTCTAAATACTTAAGTGTTTATTTATATCATTTATTCTTACAATGATGGGGTTGCACTATGTATTTTGTTTCCTGCTTTTTAAAAATTTGGCATATATCATAAAAGTTCTTTCATATCCTTAATTATGTTTAAAAATACTACTTGATGGCCAGAAGGTATTCTATCATATGGGAAACATTTAAACATTCTATTGTTGACTATTGTGTTTGCTTACTCACTGCTTCAAGCCTCAGCAGAAGTAAAGAAAAAAGATCAATAAACATTCATTTTTAATGTAAAGTATATTCAAACGTGTTTTTTTACTACATGCATCAGGCAAATTTAGTATCAGATTATACGTTTTACATTTTAATCTACATATAATTGTTAAACAGTCCTATTCAGAGTAAATGGGAAACAAATTGCCACAGGTAGATTTTTTTATTTACTAACTTTGCTTGCCAGTCACTTACTTGCATGATTTTCATCATTTACCCAAAGGAAATAATTGGTTGTGTACCTGCTGTTATTTGCTTTAGCCTTTTTATTTATAATAAACTTATTGGTAGTTCTTTTGGTCTACTGTGAAAAGTATAGATTAGTAACAGTATATTGGAATATTGGGGACTAATCAGAAGGCGTTTCACCTATTTCTGTCTCATACTTTCTATGGCCTCATCACTAATTCTGTTAAAATTTATTTCTCTTTGAAACATTTACTTGTATAATAGTGACA
>NW_007188681.1:0-750 GCF_000164805.1 Carlito syrichta
CCGGGATGAACACAAGCTAACTTTAGAAGCTCATTACTCCCATTCTTCCACAAACTGTAGTTTTGGCTTTCACACAACTTATAATTCAAACTCGTGTCACATCTAGAGCCTTAGTATTGGTCACAGGCTTCTGGGTCATGATCTTAGGATTTATTGAAGGTGTAAATTGTAGAATATAGTTTTAGAAGATAGCCATTTTGTTGAAAGAATGCGGCTGAGTTACTTCCAGGTAGCCCACTGTGAACTTTGGACTGGGCCACATTCCAAACATTCTGGGATAGGCCACTTTAGTTTGTAAAGTAAATACTTAGGCTTCTATAGAATTGTTTAACTTGGCATAAATCAATCAGCTTAGGATTAAAAAGGTTATAGAATATGTCAGTCACAGATTAGGTTATCTTTTGTTATGGGATTTTAAGATTATCATATGAAAAGGGTTTAAAGGGAATCATTGATTAAGTTTTCATGGATTAAAGTTTCTGGTGGTTGGGGGATGCCCCTCCCAAATCTGACTTTGTGTATAAAAGACCCATTGTAATTCCCCAAAACACACATGGCTTCTGCACTAGACTGGAGTCCCGTCTCTTTCTTTCTCTCTCTCTCTCTCTCTTTCTCTCTTTCTTTTTCCCCCCAATCGCCGATGCTGTCTCCACCATTCGGGTACCCTGAACCCGGCTGAAGCTGGTCTTCAGCAAGTGGTGCCCGATGTGGGGCTCAAGTAAGCTTACTTTTCTTTTTCGGGAGGGATAG
>NW_007188682.1:0-813 GCF_000164805.1 Carlito syrichta
TTACACTTCTGCTCAATTATGCACCCTCCATGGTCAAACCTACTATACTGCTATTTTAAAAAGAACCTCTCCGCGTCCCTCTGGCAGTGTCTTCGAGAGAGATCTTAAATATTCTCAGGCATCCTGTCTAGGTACTGTTGGCAAAAGTGTGTGCTGGCATACCGTTGCCCCGGTTCATGTATCAGATGGAGGGGGCCCCAGCGACATTCAAAAACAAACTCTTGTTGCCCAACACATCCAAGAACTGACCTGACAGTTATACCCTCACTTAGACTACCACCCACTTGCCCTTCCAAAACCCAGAGACATTACCTTGGATCCATACACACAGGGAATCCTCGAAGTCTCTCTCTCTCTATTAAACTCCACTAACCCCTCCCTTGCACAGGACTGCTGGCTATGTATAACCATTGGTATGCCTCTACCTACTGCCATTCCTGTCTTAAACGCTTCCTATGTCCCTTTCAATGGAGATGTCAGTTGCTCATTATCACCCCCGTTTCAGAGTACAGCCCTCGGGTTTCAATTCCTCCGGTTGCTTCCAAGGGAAATTTCAAAATAATTCTTATGATAGTGACGTCGGATTTGTCACCTTTTCCGATTGTCATACTGTAACTAACGTTTCCACCTCCATCTGCCCCCCTCCAGGACAAGTGTTCATTTGTGGAGACAACCTTGCCTATACCATGCTCCCTTTCAATTGGACAGGCCTCTGCGTTACAGCTAGCCTTCTCCCCGACATCTCTATCATCCCCGGGGATGAACCTGTCCCTCTCCCTAGTCTTGACCTTATAGCGGGATGCCACCGGCGTG
>NW_007188683.1:0-912 GCF_000164805.1 Carlito syrichta
CATTCATCTTAACATATATGCACCTATCACAGGAGCACCAGGTTTGATAAAACAATTACTTAGTAGACTAAGAAAGGACATAGACCTCCACACACTCATTATTAGAGACCTCAGTACCCCACTAGCAGCCCTAGCAGATCATTGAGGCAGAAGATACGGAGCCTTAGTTCATTGATCAAATGGATTGAATAAACATCTATAGAACACTCCACCCAACAACTACAAAGTTTATGCTCTACTCATCATGAGATATGGCCCATACAAAGCATAAAAACAAGTGGGTCCAGGTGGCAATGTGCAGAATTTTGGCAATTTGTGATGGCAGATATGTTTATGTTTGCCACTTCTAGCCTGTGAGTCTGGAAAGGCTGATCTTGGCCAGAATATCCAGGGATTTGATGATAGAGGCTAAAGAATCAATCTGCTGTTGAAGTGTAAAAACAGAGTGGGGTTCTTAGGAAGACAAGTATGGCAATATAGTGTGTAACAAACTACAGGAAAGAAACATTGGACTAAAGAAGGCCTAGGAACCCAGGAGCAAGGAATGGTGATGGAAATAATGAAGGAGAGATGTGAGACCTCACACCAAAAATAAAGATAAAAAAAAAGCATATTACTTAAATATGAATGTTGTTGGGCATGGTGGCTCACACCTATAATCCCAGCACTTTGGGAGGCAGAGGGAAAAGGATTAATTGAGCCCATGAGTTCAAAACCAGCCTAGGTAACTTGGCAAGACCTTGTCTCTACAGTAAATAAAAAAAATTAGCCAGGGGTGGTGGCGGGTTCCAGTTACTTGGAAGACTGAGGAGGAAGGATTACCTGAGTCCAGCAGTTCATAGTTGCTCCAACCTGGGCGAAAGGGTGACTCAAAAACAAATAAAAAAATAAAATAAGATGAAATAAATATAA
>NW_007188684.1:0-4575 GCF_000164805.1 Carlito syrichta
AATGTGGCAGACTGAGGAGTTAATCCCTTTTCTCCCAGGCACTTGAAATTCTATCCAAGATAGAAGATAGGATTTCTGAAATGTCAAAGGAATTATGTCCATGTGGTCCCAGAGATAGCACATGTATGGGACCACTACACTTTGGTTAGCAGAGGGTGCATCACTTAGCTCAACCTCTAGGCTGCCTCTGATTCTTCTGGCCAGATCCTTGCTTTTCAAGGGTCTGTATTCAGAGAGCTGAGGCATAATCACCTCATTTTGATCTCTCCAAATCTATTCCAAAGCCTCAGCACTAAGCTCCATTAGTTGGTTTTCTTCTTTGACAAAATGACTGCTTCAACTCTATTGATCACCTTTTATTAAAATCTTAAGGAGGGTGCATTTGGTGTACCTTTTTATGAGGAAAAGAAAGGCCTTCTCATAACTTCTGAAGTCATCCTCTTATGTTTCATTGACCAGAACATTGTCAAATGGCCACCCTTAGCTGCAAAAGGATGCTTTCAAAAGTAGTATTTTGCTGGGGGCTGGGTTCATTGTTACCTTAAAGTAAGCTGGAGTTATTTGAAAGGAAACAGAGAAGTGACATTTGCCAAACTGGATGCACCAGCATAGAGAAATAGGGGACTCAAGGGACTGGAGTGTCCATGCTCCATTTAAAGAGGACTGGTGCCTTTATTCAGTGCTCCCAGATTTTCTGATTTTTTCGCATAAGCCAGAAATCTAGATTTTTATTAGAAGTTTTCTGATTTCTAAAACATTATACAGATCAGAAAAAATATTCTACTGGTTAAATATGACCAACATGTGACCTTTTATTTAAGTCACTTATGGTCACACTTATAAAATCAGACTGTGAATCCCAGTTGACACATGGAGGCAATTGAATCTTCAGCAGATATGATCTCTGATGTTAGAATATAGCAAGGGATTTGAACTAGTTCCAACTGGTTTGCCACTGATTTCCTTCTTTATCCAAGAACCCTAATTTCTTGAGAAATATGACATCTGTGGAAGCTGGGTCACTCGTAGATTACACTTCTTCCCCTTCCTCAATTTGGTGAGCCTGATGCCAGGTGGGGTACTGTGTAAAACTCATGGCCTCTTTGACTTTATCCTAAAATGAATTTTAGCAAAGTTTTAAAACAACCCTTATTAGAGAAAGAAGGGGGATATGATAGAGCTGGAATGGATGAGAGAAAACTGCTTTTGCTTTTGACAAAAGGCCTGATATCTTTTAACAATGATTGATATGCTAAAGAGGGTGGAATCCAGGTAAATGCTGCTTTGGAGAGAGTGACATCTCTCCACCTTTTATGGGAGAAGGTGTGGTCTTTTCCAGAACACATATTCTCTCTTTGTAGGAAACCTTGCCAGACTTTTCCAACTCACAAGTTCATGAGCTAAAGTGTGGTCTTATTATTATTTCTATGGCTTTGGTCAGTTAAGGGGTGATATTCAGTCTTCCATCTTCAATAGGGAACCTGAAAAATTTTTAGTGATGATAATGCTAAACGATAAACTTAAAGCTAGGGCTGTTCTATTCTTATATCTAATGAGATTTACTTTTGATTGGCTGAGCGGGTGGGTTAGGCTGGTGAGGCCACATGCCAACCTGACCTGCAACAAAAATGTAATAAGAAAAATGTCTGAACACATCCTAAAACCTGCCTACAAGAAATTTGCCTATCGATGCCTAAACTGTACTAACTATCCTGACTCAAACCCACTAAGAATTCTCTTTTTTATTAATATAAAGATGTGGGGTACAATTCAGGGTTAGGTATACAAATATTGATTATGCAGGTACCCTTGTTAATGAGGTATGCCCCTCCCTCCCTTAGCAGTTTCCCTCAACTGCCAATCCCACCCCCTTCCCCTGACAGTTTCCCACTACTGCCAATCCCTTTCTTATAGTCTTATAATTAATTGTTCAAGGTCTGCTTATGAGTGAGAACAAACGACAATCTGTTCTTTGTTTCTGTGATAGATCACTGAGTATGATAGACTCTAAATCCATTCAAGTTGCTGTGAAGTCCATATGTTTGTCCTTCTTTATGGCTGCATGATATCCCATTGTGTATATGTACTACTTTTTTTAATCCAGTCCAGCTTCCATGGGCAACATGGTTTGTTCCATGTTTTTGCTATTGTGAATAGAGTTGCAACAAACATGTGTGTGCAGGTATCTTTTTTGTGGAATGATTTGAGTTACTCTGGGTATATTCTCAATAGGGGAATTGCTGGGTCTTGTGGAAGGTCAATGTCTAGTTCTTTCAGAAATCAACACACTATCTTCCAAAGAGGTTACACTAGTTTGCGTATCTACCAGCAGTGTAGAAGTGTTCCTTTTTCTCTGCATCCTCACCAGCACCTGTTGTTTGTTTTTAATGATGGGCATTATTACTAGGTTTAGGTGGTATCACAATGTGGTTTTGCTTTGCATTTCTCTGATGGCTAGTGGGGCTGTTCACTTTTTCATGTGTCTGCTGGCTGCCCACATATCTTCTTTTGAGAAGTGTCTATTCATGTCTTTTGCCCACTTTTAAATAGGGCTGTTTTATTTTGTTTTGAGAAGAAACCCATAAAAAATTCTTAGGATAGAGTCCATCTTTCCCTCTAACTCTACGTCAGTATCTAAGTGGTTGCTTTGTACTATAATTACTTCCATACTATGTAATGTTCCTACCATGAGAGTAATTGCACTCCCTTTCCACAAACATAAGGTGAATATTTTGCCTGAGGACAAGTGAGTACTGCATGTTAGTTTTCAAATCTCTATAATACAAACAAGGTCAAGTCTTAAGGCTCCCACTCAAAGAAATTCAGCACTCTCTGAAGAAACAAAAGTTTAAATGCCTTCTTTTGAGAAAACCCAAAGCCATTGTTTCATATATTTTGTCCACTTTGTCTAGTTGTTTATGGCAGGGGGATAAATCTGATGGTTCCTGTTTTTCCATCAGGATCAGGAATGAGAGTCAAAACACAGCCCATAGGAAGTTGCTTCCTCTTTTATAATAGAAGTTCTTTTCTTTCCAGTAGTAGCTCTGTTATTTCTACTAAAAATATCATTAGCATATCTAGGTTTTCTGTTTTTTCCTTTCTTCTTGCTACTTTTCCCTGTACCATCATCAGCATAATAAAAAGCTGAATAGTTGTTCAGGCAACATAGGCATCTTCACCTTAGCAGATATTGGTTGGGCAGGGGGTCAGTCTTGGGAAGAACTGGACAGCAGACATCATTTTTTCTAATTTTAAAAAATTTATAGTAGAGATGAGATCTCATCAATCAGACATCATTTAATGTCTTTTCTTTTACTACTGTTATTTCTGTTTACATTTATATTGCTTGTCTCCATCATTAGGAGACTTTAATTTCCATGAGAATAGGGACCATACCAGAATCATTTACTTCTGAATACTGGGTGCTTTCCTTATAAAAAGGAATCAAACATATTTTTTGAAGAAATACATATTGTGAAAGAAATGAATGTATTTTTAAAATAAATACACATAGGAGATAGAGGTTGGCAGAAATCTTTAAGAACCTTGTGTTAATGATTTTTAAAGTTTTTGTCTTAGAAACACTATAACTCACAGACTAAAACATTTCACAATATTTCCTGTACTATAAACAATAATAAGTTAATTGTTATTGGATTTTTAGATTATTTCTGATTTTATTACAATTATCCACTTCTTACTCCTTATCAGTTTTCAGGTTATTCAACTTTGATAGAAGTATTAACACTTATTTGCTCATTGGAGGAACTGTTTTATAAAGACTCACAGACTTGAGAACCTAGCAACTAAAGATAATGTATAATTTACAATTATGGAATAGCTTGGATACAGGAAAAATCAGGCATATTGTCTGATGATTTTCAGAATAGTCTAAATTCTGGCTTTGGAAAAGAAAAATGAAATATATAAGCAAAGGGAATGTTGCTATTTTGAGCAAATATATGAGTCTTGATAAGAAATATGCAAAATCATTAGCTTTGCAAAAATTTACTTAGCCTACAAACTTCCTGTATCATTTGCAAAATCCTTGAGGATTTGTTTTCTTGTTTGTTTGCCTTTTGTAGAGATAGAGAAAAAAAACAGGATTTTGCACTCTGTGGGAGACGCATAATATTTTATTGATCATAGTTCTTCAGATGATGGTATAGGTCAAATTCATTTCTGTTAGGGTACAGACAGGGTGAGGGTGGATGGAGAGAGAGGGAGAAGGGCGCAGGGTGGAGCAGCACCACTGGGGCCAGCAAGCCAGAGGTACATGCTGGGAGTCCAGAGATACGAGTAAATGCAAAGAATTTAAACACATAGAGGAGAAAGAAGATAAGATTTATTTAAGAAAGCTTCACCCTCCATAGACAGGGTGTGGGCCTACACTCTAGGTGACTGTGGCATCATAGCCCCCCAAAGCCCTGGCTTAAATCCTTTCCTTGGAGATCTTGCATGTGACTGCCATGACTTCCTTATCGACTACCTGTGGATGTTCTGAAGAACCTGTGACACAGAGATCCACTGATGTCTGCCCACATTATCATAGCCCCTAGAGAAGGTCATGACAAG
>NW_007188685.1:0-1115 GCF_000164805.1 Carlito syrichta
CAGGCATCCAACATAACCCCTCCTAGAACCTGGTTTCCAACTATAACAGGGGATTTAAAAGACTTTTTCCCGAGAGATGTCTGGAAACGTTCCCACCCTGAAGCAGTCCCCAAAGGTGCCCACACCACCCAGATCCATTACATGTGTAAAAGGCAGGCCCTTACAACTCCTCAGTTTCCTAAATACAAATACTTCTATATATGCCCTGGCCATGATTAGGATAAAACCTGTAAAGATGCCACTGAATACTATTGCCCCAGCTGGTCTTGTGTCTCCACGGGAGACATAACATGGCAACCTTCCAAATTCCATGATTTAATTAAGATGCGAAGACTAACCCCTATTTCTGAACAGTCACCTTGCTTTACTTTTGAAATCTGCAATCCCGTAACTATAAGCTTCACTGAGAAAGGGAAGAAAGCTCAAGGTTGGGATATAGGAAAAACATGGGGAATCTGGTTATACGACCCAAATATGCTCAGGATGGAAGGATTCAGGTAACTTCTTTATGATTAGACTATCCATCCGGGTCCCCAGTCAGAAAACCAAAACACTTGATATGGGACCCAACCCTGTTATAATACCTAAACTTAAACCAAAAGTTAAACCTAAGCCCACAACCACTACACCAATACTCTCGACTGTGACTTATACCAGTTCTGATACCACTGCAGTCACCTCAGACCCCACTAGTGGCCTCTCTTATTCTACCAGGGTCACTACAGTTATTCCTAACCCTCCCCTACCCCCATCAGTTCCCAATCAACATCCTCTCTGGCACTTGCTAAATCAAGCTTACCTGTTACTTAATGCAACCCGGCCAGAGCTCACCCAGTCATGTTGGTTATGCTATAACATCCAGCCCCCCTATTACGAAGGAATTGCAGTAATGAGAAACTATACAACCGAGCATTGTCCCGATTCTTGTAGATGGCAGCCAGCAACCCAGGGACTTACTCTCCAGTCGGTAACAGGCCAAGGATTATGCATAGGCCGCCTCCGCACCAGCGTTTCAGTCCCTATGCAACATTACGCTGCCTGTATCTAGCCTAGATTACCACCTGCCCCCTAAAAATAGCTGGTGAGCATGTTCAACAGGCTTTAACCCCTTGCTT
>NW_007188686.1:0-720 GCF_000164805.1 Carlito syrichta
AAAAATAGCTGGTGAGCATGTTCAACAGGCTTTAACCCCTTGTTTCCATGGGCAGGTCTTAAAATCAGACCCAAACAAGGCTTCTGCGTGTTAGTCCAATTACTTCCAAAAATTCTCTACCACTCAGATGAGGATATACTCCGGTGGTTTACCCCAGGTATCCACCGGAGAGACAGAAGAGAGCCGGTCACCACCATTTCCATGGCAGTTCTTCTTGGACTTGGACTAACAAGGAGCCGGAACGGGTATTGCCTCCCTAGCTACCCAAAGTCACTATTATAATGGCCTTAGGGCAGATAAACATAGACATCGAGAGAATTGAATTTTCCATCTCTCACCTTCAGGAATCCCTAACCTTGTTATCTGAGGTGGTCCTACAGAACCATAGAGGGCTAGATTTGTTATTTCTGCAGCAGGGAGGAACATGCACCACCCTAGCAGAAGAATGTTGTTTCTACACGGACCACTCGGATATTGTCAGGGAATCCATGGCTAAGGTAAGGGAAGAGTTAGCTGAACGCAAAGAAGAACGAGAGCAACAACTCAATTGGTTTGAAGCATGGTTTAACCACACCTCCTGGTTTACTACATTAATTTCCACCGTAGCTGGCCCTTTAGCTGTTTTAATTCTCCTACTCATTTTTGGGCCTTGCATCATCAACAGGCTTATAGCCTTTGTAAAGCACCGTTCAACTCATAGTACTCAAACAGCAATACCAG
>NW_007188687.1:0-766 GCF_000164805.1 Carlito syrichta
GAGGCAGATGTGGCCCTTGTTCTCTTCCAAACCAAAAGGCAAGCAGGGCAAACACCACAGTATGCCTTTACTCTACCCAAAACTCTGATGGCCTCCTGGCCTCTGGAGGAGGCCTTCCAATGTGATCTCTTCCTCTTTCCTCTCCCTAGTCCAATACTTTCACCACTCTCCTCACACCTCCCCACAATGTGCTCACACTGCTTCCCCCCATACATTTTGGCCCACTAAGGCTCACTCATCTTTCAGCTCCAGTTAAGCTGCCATCCACTCCGAGAAGCCCTTTCTCAGGTTAGCCATTCACTCTGCCTGGCTGTGTGCAACATGGTACTGCACTCCATGTGCCCAGCACCACGGTCACCTGCACCAACTCATAGCTCGGGAGCTGACTCAGTTCTGGGGACCCAGCAGGAGGTATTCAAAACAATCCTACCTTATTGAATAATAACACTTCTAAATTAAGAGAAACGATGAACTGACTCAAGATGATGTATTTGGTCATTAAGAAAACAGCATTCAGCCGGGCTCGGTGGCTCAGCCTGTAATCCCGCGCCTTTGGGAGGCTGGGGTGAGTGGATTGCCTGAGCCCGCGGGTTCGAGACCCGCCTGGGCAGCGAGACCTCATCTCTACAATAAATCAAAAAATCAGCCGGGCGTGGTAGCGCATGCCTGTAATTCCGGCTACTCGGAAGGCTGAGGCGGAAGGATCGCCGGAGCCCAGCAGGACGAGGCTGCGGTGGCCGGGAACGGCCACTGCACTCAAGTCTGG
>NW_007188688.1:0-748 GCF_000164805.1 Carlito syrichta
CAATAATTTAAAGAAGGCTCAGGAATTTTATGTTCAGTTAAATGGCATGGTTATGTGAAATCCTCACATCATGCACAACAGGAAGTATTTCATCTTTTAAATAAATGATAAAAATTTGACTACTGTTATAGTCTACTGAAAATGACCCCAAAAATTCAGACTTCAAAAAATTCTGAATATTATCCAAGAAATGTCAAGAGCTGATTCAAGTCAAAGACAGCTGAACTGTGAGGTGTGAGAGTGCCCAATGAAGACAGAGGCTCAAATGAAATTCACAGCCAAGACTTTACACTTACTGTTGTAGCACAAGTAACAGGCTAACATGTTTTCACAGTCATGAATTTGTGTCTCTGGGTTGTCATCAGGCAGCAGGGTGGCTTGACTAAGACACTGAATAGGAGAGAAAGTTAGTCTAGGTTGGTCAAGCAGGAGGCTTTGATAGTTTGACATCCAATGGCCAGATGCTCCCCAGAGCAGAGTTTTAACAACATGGGAAACAGTTAAAGTCAGTTTTTGGTCAAAAATCAGTTTATCTGCTTTTTTAACTAATATGGCTGTGGGAGCAATGGCCTGAAGACAAGAGGGCCAGCCAGAGGCCAATGGGTCCAGTTTTTTTTGACAGGTAAGCCACCAGTCTTCACGAGAGTTTTAAGGTTTAGGTAAAGACCCCTTTTGAACATCTGGGAGGGCTAAAACTGGGACTTGGGTAAGAGCCATTTTTAACTGCTGGAACACCTGTTCCTCAGTA
>NW_007188689.1:0-997 GCF_000164805.1 Carlito syrichta
TTTCCCTTAAGGAACTGCCAATTGTTGCTGAAGAGTAACTAGTCTAAAATTAGACATCAGCTCCCTGAGAGGACACACGACACAGGGAACACATGAACTCTACAAAACATTTATGTATCCTTCAAGGAACTGGCTGTAGGCAGCCACCAGCTTTTTAAATTCTGTTTACAGCTCTTTAAATGTATAGATAATCAAATTCTTAGAATTAAAAATCAATATGATTGACAGCAAGCACACAGGCTTTATCTGAAGGGCACAGGGAACAGTCAGTAGGGCATCTCCCAAGATGGCGCTAAACACTATATAGAACCAAAGACAACAAAGGCCCTAAGCTCTGGCTTTTCCCGTGCACGCGAAGTTTAAACCTGTGCTCAAATAACTTCTCCCTATAGGAGAACTTCTCCCTACCTCATAGTCTCCTCCAATAAAACCCAAACACAACACTGACCAGCCCCTGCAAGGTCCATAAATATACCCTTCTCCCTGCATAGCTCTCTCTCTTTCACTCTCTTGCCCTCTCTCTTTCACTCTCTCACTCTCTTTCTCTCTCTCTCCTTCCCTCTTTCCCTCTCGCTCTCTCTCTCTCCCCCATCTCTCTCTCTCACTCTCTCTCTCTCCCCCCTCTCTTGCTCTTCCTTAATTACAGTTCCTTCCTGTAACTGCCCCTTTAATAAATCTCGTGGTTCCGGCCTGGTGTGGAGTCATTACTGGCACTGAAATCCTTTCATTATCTATGTACTCAAATCCAGCCAGTATGAATTACAATAATTACAGCTAACATGGGATTATTAACAGTACCCACATGAACCATGATTCTGCTATATTTATGAGTTTGTTTGAGCCTCAAATCAGTCTTATAAAATCAACAATTTTATTATTATCCCAATTTGCCCAGAGTAGAGTTAGGATTTGAAACTAAAGGGTGTAGTTTCACATCTCTTTCTTAACAAAATACATTTATTGTCTCTTGGACAATGCAATTTAGAGTTATCTAATA
>NW_007188690.1:0-884 GCF_000164805.1 Carlito syrichta
CCAAGAGCATCTGTCAAAAACCTCCTTACACTGATAAAGGCCTTTGGGAAAGTCTCAGGACATAAAATAAATGTGCAAAAGACCATCGCATTTCTTTACACCAATAATAAACCAACAGAAACCCAAATAAAAACCACAATTCAATTCACAATAGCCACCAAAAAAATGAAATACCTTGGCATCTTCCTAACCAGAAACTTGAAAGACCTTTACAATGAAAACCATAAAAGACTGCTCAAAGAAATCAAAGATGACACAAACAAGTGGAAAAATACCCCATGCTCATGGATTGGAAGAATCAACATTGTGAAAATGTCCATCTTACCAAAGGCAATCTACAAATTCAATGCAATACCCATCAAATTACCAGCAACATTCTTCTCAGACCTAGAAAAAACAACACAGAAATTCATATGGAAACACAAATGACCAAGAATAGCCAGAACATTCCTCAGCAAAAACAAAAACAAAAACAAAAACAAAAACAAAAAAAAAAAAACAAAGCAGGTGTTATCACATTACCAGACTTCAAACTTTATTATAAAGCTACAATAATCAAAACAGCTTGGTACTGGTACAGGAACAGGCATATAGATCAATGGAATAGAATTGAGATTCCAGAAGCAAAAGCTCAATTTCTCAACCAACTCATCTTCCACAAAGCCTCCAGCACCTACCACTGGGGAGAGGAGAACCTATTCAGTAAATGGTGCTGGGAAAACTGGCTGACCACATGCAGAAGATTGAAACAGGACCCCTATCTATCCCTATACACAAAAATTAACTCTAAATGGATCAGAAACCTAAATGTAAAACCTCAAACCATAAGAATCTGGAAAATGAAGGACATACCTCATGGAAATTGGAAACTGGCATCCAGTTCC
>NW_007188691.1:0-739 GCF_000164805.1 Carlito syrichta
GAAAACCATAAAAGACTGCTCAAAGAAATCAAAGATGACACAAACAAGTGGAAAAATACCCCATGCTCATGGATTGGAAGAATCAACATTGTGAAGATGTCCATCTTACCAAAGGCAATCTACAAATTCAATGCAATACCCATCAAATTACCAGCAACATTCTTCTCAGACCTAGAAAAAACAACACAGGAATTCATATGGAAACACAAATGACCAAGAATAGCCAGAACATTCCTCAGCAAAAAAAAAAACAAAAAAACAAAACAAAACAAAAAAGCAGGTGTTATCACATTACCAGACTTCAAACTTTATTATAAAGCTACAATAATCAAAACAGCTTGGTACCGGTACAGGAACAGGCATATAGATCAATGGAATAGAATTGAGATTCCGGAAGCAAAACTTCAATTTCTCAACCAACTCATCTTCCACAAAGCCTCCACCACCTACCACTGGGGAGAGGAGAACCTATTCAGTAAATGGTGCTGGGAAAACTGGCTGACCATATGCAGAAGATTGAAACAGGACCCCTATCTATCCCTATACACAAAAATTAACTCTAAATGGATCAGAAACCTAAATGTAAAACCTCAACCATAAGAATCTTGGAAAATGAAGGACATACCCTCATGGAAATTGGAACTGGCATCCAGTTCCTGACAAAACCAAAACCCACAGGTCATAAGAGATAAGATAGATAGTGGGATCTCATTAAACTGACAAGCTTCTGCAAAGCCAA
>NW_007188692.1:0-826 GCF_000164805.1 Carlito syrichta
CACACACACACACACACACACACACACACACACACACTCCAGTTCCACTATATATTTTAGTAAAATTTTAAAGAACAGATGGCTTTCAAGATGTTATTATCATGAAAAAGATATTTAGATCTTCCTCTCTGAGTTGATGTTTATAGAAAACTAATATTTCATAAATTCCAAGTTACTATGGTGTATCTAGATGTTGTTCCTGTAATTCTATAAATATAAAAATTGTAACTTTCTATGTAACTTTAGTATTAATCAGCAATTATACTAATGGAAGATAAAGTCAACCCATTTATTTTTAAAATTTTTATTAAAGAAATAAACAAATAACTTGAAAGAAGCATGCTAGATAAACCAGAAAATAATGTCACATTTACATAAAGACATGCTATGGACTTCTCTAATTTTGGGGGAACACTCTTTTCAGCATATGAGAATAAAAGCTAAATTCTAAATACCTACTTTCTTTCGTGTATTTTTACTTGTACTTAGGAATAAACTAGGTTAGTTAGGCAAGGGTTTGGAGCAATCAGCACCATGAGATAGCATCTTGGAGCACTCTGCCAGATGGAGCCCACAGTAATATACCTGGTCTGAGATCTAGAGGTGCCAACTAAGAAGGACAGTCCTGAATTAAGTGGCGATAGAACACCTGTGATAAAGGCAAGTTGAATTTTCCAGATATAAGAGATATTTAAATTATAGATTATCTGTTATAACTGCAGTCACCTTCAAAAACCCTCCTGCCCTTTCCCCAGTGGCTCCATTTCTCACGTGGATTTTCCCCACCCAGCAGACTTGACCATCTAGCCTAAGTATAGTAGATATG
>NW_007188693.1:0-887 GCF_000164805.1 Carlito syrichta
GTACTATTCACAATAACAAAAGCACAGAACCAACCTGGATGCCTATAGAAAATGGACTGAATAAAGGTAATGTGGTACATATACACAATGGAATATGCAGCTGTAATTAAGAACAAAATCATGGTCTCAGTAGCAACATGGATGCAACTCTAGACCATCATTCTAAGTGAACTATCACCAAAACAAAGAACATGGGTTTTATTCCACTTCGGGCTATTATAAATAATGCTACTATGAACATTCATGTCCACGTTTAACTTTTTGTAACTTGTCTTTTATAGCTTTCTGTTTTCCTCCCATTTGGGAGCCGTTAGAGGTATAAACCTCCATTGCACACTGGAGGTATAAACCTCCATTGCATTACAAATTCTTATGCTTGTCTTTTAGTCTCACTGAATCTGAAATAGTGCTCCCACCTTTTTCTGCCCCATCTGTTGCTGTGACTTTTGAAAATTAGGCCCTTAAGTTTGGAAACCTTATTCAATGCATATTTAAAGGCTCCCTGCTTCTGCATAGCTTTAATTTATAATTGCTTACTTGCCAACATTCAGAGAAATGTATTTCAGTCTAACTTCATTCTTGGCTACTTTCTGAAAAAGAGAAAAATTCACCATCTGGCAAGGCAGTTGTGTTGCACTCAGAAACTAAAAAACTACAAAGAAGAGTCTAATATTTTTAAAGTCTTTCACCACCTGTTTAGATCGTCTTATTTTGGCAGCCAAAGTTTGTAAGATGTTGTTCTGGTCCACAGCTTGTCATCATCTTATAAATGAATTCTTTCAAAGATACCAGACCTGGAGTCCAAGGTTCACCCCAGATTTCATGTCAAGTTGAGCACCAGAATGCCTATCTCTTTAAATGACCACATGCAAATCCCAAGTAGCTTC
>NW_007188694.1:0-622 GCF_000164805.1 Carlito syrichta
CAACCCGGCCGGAGGAGATCCACATCAAACCGCTTCAGGGAAGATCTGCTGGGATCGCTGCCACCGCTCCTGCGACGGAGACTGTCCTGCCCACCCGGCGCGGGGCTCCTGTTGCCTGCTCGGAGGCAGGCAGCCATCTTGTTCCTGTTCGGCCCCACCCCCTCTGGGGCGAGCAGATGAGATAGCACCACCTGCTGGCGATTCAAGGTAACAACACCGAAACGGGAGAGACAAGCTTCATAAAGACATAGACTAAACTTCTGAACCGAGGTTATTCTGAACTGTCCTTCACAGCAGATCAGGGGAACTGACCCTAACTGCAAACTAATTTACCAGCTTGAAAAAAAAAAAAAAAAACGAGAAATCAGACCTGAAAGGACATTGGACTTAAACGAAATGTCTCAGAGTGTGCTTCATTGATTCTATTAGTTTAATGACTTAATTCTATTCCTACTGTATTGTTCCCTTTTTTCTCTTTTCCCTTTCCTTTTCTTCTCTTTTATTCTGTCTGTGAACCAGGTCTTTGTATAGAGGAACAGCACACTAATAAGATGGTTGGATAGCTGGTATGCTAGCATCACTATATGTTTTATTTTTGTTTGTATGAGAGTTGGTTTGACTG
>NW_007188695.1:0-799 GCF_000164805.1 Carlito syrichta
CTTGTTCCTGTTCGGCCCCACCCCCTCTGGGGCGAGCAGATGAGATAGCACCACCTGCTGGCGATTCAAGGTAACAACACCGAAACGGGAGAGACAAGCTTCATAAAGACATAGACTAAACTTCTGAACCGAGGTTATTCTGAACTGTCCTTCACAGCAGATCAGGGGAACTGACCCTAACTGCAAACTAATTTACCAGCTTGAAAAAAAAAAAAAAAAACGAGAAATCAGACCTGAAAGGACATTGGACTTAAACGAAATGTCTCAGAGTGTGCTTCATTGATTCTATTAGTTTAATGACTTAATTCTATTCCTACTGTATTGTTCCCTTTTTTCTCTTTTCCCTTTCCTTTTCTTCTCTTTTATTCTGTCTGTGAACCAGGTCTTTGTATAGAGGAACAGCACACTAATAAGATGGTTGGATAGCTGGTATGCTAGCATCACTATATGTTTTATTTTTGTTTGTATGAGAGTTGGTTCGACTGTAGCGGTGGTCTATTGTTTTTATCTGTTTCAGTATAGGCCTCTCTCTCTATTTGTTGGCACACTCGTTTGTTTCCCCCTTTACTCCTCTATCTCTCCACTCCCCTTTTCAACCCACTATCTGCTCCATTCTTTCCCCTCTGCTAACCACATTTTATTTCAGGGAGTAAACCTACAGCCCCACTGCCCTGGAATCTTTCCAGGGCAGTGGGAAGTGGGTTCCACATTATCCACACGCCTGTCAGCGAATACCAGGACCTGCAGACAGAATTTTGAATCACAGCTCTCCCCTTAAGTACATCTCAAAACTGCAAAA
>NW_007188696.1:0-667 GCF_000164805.1 Carlito syrichta
TTTCCAGAAGACAGCTTAAGTGCCCAGCTTGATGGTGCTTCCGCCCCTATGTCTTAAGCAGTTAGCCACTTAGTTCAGACAATTGCCAAGTAATAAAAGAAAATTACCTCATAACTCTCTAGTTTTTGTTTTGTTTGTTTGGGGTTTTTTGTTTGTTTTGAGTCCAGATCTTGCTCTGTTGACCAGAATGGAGTGCTCACCACAACATCAAACTCCCAGGCTTGGGTGATCCTCCTGCTTCAGCCTTCCAAGTAGCTGGGACTATAGGCATGAACCACCGTGCTCAGCTAATTTTTTAATTTTTTTTTTTATAGAGGCGAGGTCTCCCTATTTTGCCTAGGCTGATCACAAACTCCGGGTCTCACCCAATTCTCTTGCCTCAGCCTCCCAAAGTGCCAGAATTATAGGCATGGGCCACCGTGATACCCAGTGATTCCCTGTTTTAAAAATGTAAATTATAGCCAGGCGTTTCTCCCTTTCAGCACAGTATTCAATAAATTGCATGAGATATTCAGCACTTTATTATAAAATAGACTTTATGTTAGATTATTTTGCACAACTGTAGGCTATATTAAGTGTTCTGAGTACATTTAAGGTAAGCTAGGCTAAGCTATGAGGTTTAGTAGGTTAAGTGTACTAAATGCATTTTTGACATGATATTTTCAGT
>NW_007188697.1:0-1366 GCF_000164805.1 Carlito syrichta
CAGACAATTGCCAAGTAATAAAAGAAAATTACCTCATAACTCTCTAGTTTTTGTTTTGTTTGTTTGGGGTTTTTTGTTTGTTTTGAGTCCAGATCTTGCTCTGTTGACCAGACTGGAGTGCTCACCACAACATCAAACTCCTAGGCTTGGGTGATCCTCCTGCTTCAGCCTTTCAAGTAGCTGGGACTATAGGCATGAACCACCGTGCTCAGTTAATTTTTTAATTTTTTTTTTATAGAGGCGAGGTCTCCCTATTTTGCCTAGGCTGATCACAAACTTCGGGTCTCACCCAATTCTCTTGCCTCAGCCTCCCAAAGTGCCAGAATTACAGGCATGGGCCACCCTGATACCCAGTGATTCCCTGTTTTAAAAATGTAAATTATAGCCAGGCGTTTCTCCCTTTCAGCACAGTATTCAATAAATTGCATGAGATATTCAGCACTTTATTATAAAACAGGCTTTATGTTAGATTATTTTGCACAACTGTAGGCTATATTAAGTGTTCTGAGTACATTTAAGGTAGGCTAGGCTAAGCTATGAGGTTTAGTAGGTTAAGTGTACTAAATGCATTTTTGACATGATATTTTCAGTTTATGACTGGATTTATCTGGACATAATCAGACCACAGTCGAGGAACATCTGTAATTGAGTACCTACTACAGTTCCAAAGGTGGACAAGTGGGAAAAGCCAGAGGACGGACCTACTATTCCCAATGGTGACACTTAACCATGATCTTGGACAATCTCATGATCTTGGACAAGTCCACAAACCTCTTTTTCTGTATCTTTCCCAGCCTATCCTGCAGAGACTACAAGAGGTTCAAAGGAAATTGAGTTTAGGAAGGCTTCAGAGTCCTGAAAAAGTAAAAGGTATTAGCACCATTGTTGCTAGGAAGAGCCAGGAAAGGTCCCAGACCACCTCTGCTGTCAATGTGTCATTGATCAATGTTCTGACTGACGACTGTTGTGACGCTCCACTGTTAACACTAATTCAAATATCATTGAAATCATCAGTACAAGTGAGCTATAACAAGGTTCCATGTCATGGGCACGTACACACGGCATTCTTATTGATAAAATCAGTATGGTTTGTATATGGATAATATGGTTGAATTTTGTTGTTATCCCTCCACATATTCATGTGAACCAACTGGACTCTCAGATGTTTTGGTGATTTATTTCTGAATACAAATACTACAGATGGAACTAAGAGGGACAAAACTCAAGTTTCCTGGCTTCTGTTTTCTCTTCCTTTACATCACTGCCCTCTACCCTTCACTCAGGAAGAGGGTCACCCTCTTTGCATCTAAAGAGGCCCAGTCAGTACTAAAGGCTCTTGCGATCTAACTAAATATCTTCAGTCTCA
>NW_007188698.1:0-886 GCF_000164805.1 Carlito syrichta
AACCTATCAGGAAATTAAAAGTAAAGAAAAAGGTCTTTCATTTCCTCATTGAAAGTTAATGTTCAAAATATGGCAACTAGATCATAGGTAACAACTTAAGATGCCAATAGAAAAAATGTACTCCATTTCTATTCCTTGCTGTGCATGCACATTTCCCATTCACTTGACAGAACAATGAAATTAGGCTTATCTGTTTTATTATATTTATAGCTGATTTTACAGCCCAGCTCATCATTAAAACTATCTCTATCTGAATTCACAGACTCAAACACCTTCCCAGTAGTCTTATTTTCATAAATTCACTTAGAACAAGCTTACATAAATTTTATATTTTATATACTGTCATTAAACAAAATTTAAAGTTAACACCCAAAATAAAATTACATTTTCCACTTACAACTTTACTAAAGATAATTTTCTGGATTCCTAAATTCCACCAGGCCCATGTTACCTCAATTGTTCAGAAACAATACAAGTATGTAAGCAAAGAAATACACAGGAAGAGATTCACTTTTATCTGTTGAATCCTGCCTGAATGGGTCTCCCTTGACAACCAAATTTTATTGTTTCAGCTTTTCAAGAGAAAAGCAGCAGCAGCACAATGGACACAATCAGGGTGGTGGCCCCACATCTATTCAGCCATGTGCAGAGCTTCTTCAATCTATTTGCAACAAGGTTGCAGTAGTTCATGCTGGAAAACAGGGAGGAAGGAACAGGATTACTTTGGGGGTGCAATAGATTCCCCTGAGCATCGCCTCCTATATAACTGACTATAAACTAAATCTTGTCCTGTGCTAGAGAAATAAATACAAACTTCCCCCACCTTAGACATATTGACATGCTAGTTCTCTTGTATGTTACACTAGCATGTTTGCTAGTTCTTTGA
>NW_007188699.1:0-738 GCF_000164805.1 Carlito syrichta
CCTAACAAGTGGGGGTGGTTACCCATAAGGGATCACAAAAGGCAAGAAGCCTATTTACTTTATTTAAAGGCCTGTTTTGGGGCCTTTTCTCCTAGCAGGGATTTTTGTTTACCCCCCTTTGAGACTTCATAGAGAAGTTATGCATTTAAATTTTCTGGACTAGTATAGGAACAGGACCACTCTTAGGGTCCTCTTTCTTTTTTTTCTTACAGTTGTTGATTGGGTCCTTCCTTTCTTTATTTTTTTTAGCAGCACTTATTCCCCTTGGATGTTTGAGTTTTTTCTGGTCCAAGAAGTGTCTAGGGAAATAAGCTCATAAACTGTGATTAAAATTTGTTCCAAATAGAAAACATTTATGAGTATTTATGTTTGTGGCTCCCCCTTTCCTTCAGAGGCCTACCGTTAAACAATTTTAAAGGTTTAACAAATTCTATTTTAGGGAATTGGATCCTGAGTGATGTAATACCAAATGCCTATGTTTAGTTTACTCATGTCTCCAAAGGATTTCTAGTGATTATTATCCTAACCCGCAAACTGAAAGGTTGTACTGTCCTAGTTTTACATCTGATGGAGTTTTTTCTGGATTTGTCAAGGGGTGGGATAGGTTGCCACTTGGCCTGCAGTAGAAATGTTTGAACACCTTTTAAAACCTACCTATGGGAAATTTATTTATGTCTAGCCTATGCTAGCTATCCTGCCTTAATTATTTATTTTTTAGAGATATTTTGATCCCATAAT
>NW_007188700.1:0-726 GCF_000164805.1 Carlito syrichta
AGGGATCACAAAAGGCAAGAAGCCTATTTACTTTATTTAAAGGCCTGTTTTGGGGCCTTTTCTCCTAGCAGGGATTTTTGTTTACCCCCCTTTGAGACTTCATAGAGAAGTTATGCATTTAAATTTTCTGGACTAGTATAGGAACAGGACCACTCTTAGGGTCCTCTTTCTTTTTTTTCTTACAGTTGTTGATTGGGTCCTTCCTTTCTTTATTTTTTTTAGCAGCACTTATTCCCCTTGGATGTTTGAGTTTTTTCTGGTCCAAGAAGTGTCTAGGGAAATAAGCTCATAAACTGTGATTAAAATTTGTTCCAAATAGACAACATTTATGAGTATTTATGTTTGTGGCTCCCCCTTTCCTTCAGAGGCCTACCGTTAAACAATTTTAAAGGTTTAACAAATTCTATTTTAGGGAATTGGATCCTGAGTGATGTAATACCAAATGCCTATGTTTAGTTTACTCATGTCTCCAAAGGATTTCTAGTGATTATTATCCTAACCCACAAACTGAAAGGTTGTACTGTCCTAGTTTTACATCTGATGGAGTTTTTTCTGGATTTGTCAAGGGGTGGGATAGGTTGCCACTTGGCCTGCAGTAGAAATGTTTGAACACCTTTTAAACCTACCTATGGGAAATTTATTTATGTCTAGCCTATGCTAGCTATCCTGCCTTAATTATTTATTTTTTAGAGATATTTTTGATCCCATAATCATTTGGGGGGCTGA
>NW_007188701.1:0-794 GCF_000164805.1 Carlito syrichta
CCATTTTGGTGTGTTTATATCATTTTATTTTTGTTTTCTATCCCCTATTTAAAAATTTTATAACTATCTATTTTATTATAGGACTGAAATGTGCCATATAAGGTTTTTTTATAAATATATATTTTTATACTCCTTTTTCTGTTTTGTTTTCCTGCCAAAACCTTATTTGTATATTAATAACCTTTTCACATTTTTTCTTTGCTTTTTTATTTATTTATAGATAACCTTTTATAGTCATAACTTGAATTTACCTTTTAGTAACTGTTAGGTGAAACATTTAGTTTTTGGAACAACTTTAATTCTACTGGAGAGCAGGTTTTAGGAGGAAGAAGTTCAGTATGAGCACAAGGGCTAGAAACTTAGTCTCAGTATTAATTAAGAAATTGATTTGGACCCCAGCCACATTTATATAGACCCAAGGATTCTCTGGGTGGATGGCATACAGAGTGCTGTGCTGGGCCATGTCCCTCCCCCTTCAGTCAACAGCCACTATCACTGAGCTAGGTGTTTTCTCCCCCCTTCGGGAGAGGCCGCACCATCTCTTTTGGTGGCTTTTTTAGTCCAGATATTGGACAAAGTTCTGGGGGCTTAGGCTATTAAGAACAATTGTGCTTTATGTGCCCAGATTGACCACATTTATAGCAACTGATACCATCCCCTTAGCAGGTTTATCCTTATCAGGCCTCTTTTGGGTGGCTGGAGGTTTTGCCTTTAGTGGCAACTGCCAATTTGTTTACCTTTTCTCTGGCTGGTGCTCATTTTTGGAGTACTTCTCTTTTTTTTCTTTTTTCTTT
>NW_007188702.1:0-355 GCF_000164805.1 Carlito syrichta
GGAATCAAATAATAAGGAATGGAAACGAATGAAAAGAGATGGAATGGAATTTACAGGAATGTGATGGAGAGGAATGAAATGGAAAAAATCTAATTGATAAGCACGGAATGGAATGGAATGGAGAGGAAAGGAAAGGAGTAAAATGGAATGGAATGAGGAATGGAATGGAAGGGAGTGGAATGAATTGGACTGGAATGGAATGGAGTGGAATGCAATGAAATGGAATAGAATAGAATGGAATGGAGTGGAATGGGATGGAATGGAAAGAATGTAATGGAATACAGGAATGGAATGGTGAGGAATGGATTGGAGAGGAATGGCATGGAGTGCAATGCAATGGAATTGAATGGAATGG
>NW_007188703.1:0-1570 GCF_000164805.1 Carlito syrichta
TTAAAGAAATGACTGTTATCCTCATTTTTATAGATTGGGAAATTGAGGCTCAGGGAGGGTAATTAATTTGCCAAAGACTAGATAGCACACATGTAAAGGAACCAGAAACTGTTACCGCACCTGTCTCCAAAGGCCATATGCTTCCTTGATTCTTTTTAAATGTACTGTAAAAATAGCAGTAACAGATTCCACCAAAGGAAGAGCAAAGTTCTTGTAATTGTCAGTTCATTAAGGCTGCTATAACAAAATACCATTGACTGGGTAGCTTATTAAATTCAGAAACTTAGTTCTCACAGCTTTGGAGCCTGGGAAGTAGAAGATCAAGATTCTGGCAGCTTCCTGATTTTTAGAAAACTTCTTGTTGTGACCTCAAACAGTGGAAGGAAGAAGGAAGTTCTCTAGGGTCTCCTTTATAAAGGCTAATCTAATTCTTGAGGGCTCTGCCCTCTTGATCTAATTGCTTCCCAAAGGCCCTAGCTTCGTCTATTACCTTGGGGGTTAGGTTTCAACATATAAATTTGGAGGGGGACACAAACATTTAGCCTATGGCATGGAACCATGTGAATCTTGACCAGTGTGGATGTTACTCAGAAGACCCTGATCACCATACTGTTTTCTCTTTTCAATTGGATCTTAAATATAATAATTTTTTAAAGTTTAGTATTCTCAAAACCGATTTTTTTCTGTTTGCACTGTGAAATCCATTTAAATTATACAGAAGTTTTTTTACAAAACAAATGATTTGCTTTGACACAAAGATGAAAATGATTTTCTCTTCATTGACATTAACAGTCTTTTAGTAATAAAATATTTATTATTTGAAGGGAGGGAGAGTAATTCTCTGAAAAGTAGATTTTAATTTGTATTTTCCTGGAAATGGTGATTAAAAATGCCAGTTAAGTTATATGCAACTCTTTTTTCTGGTAGTGTCAGAAAAATGATACTTTTTAAAATGACTAGTCCTTCATTGTGTCCAGCAAGTAGAATGGGTCAACAAAAGATGATTTCCACTTGTAGAATACAGAGTATTTCCAGACATGTGTAAAAATAGTAAAAGGTAAAACAGAGTATGCTTTTGTAGGTATTCTTCGGCAGTTTGATTTAATTTATAAAGTTTAAGTATTTGCATCAGGTGCTTCAGGAGTTCATCTCAGAAACACATATGTGAAGCTCATGTTGAAAACATAAAAGTATATTTATAAACATTAAAATATATTTTACATTAATTATACAATTAAAACAACTAAATTATTTTTGAAAACAAATCATAGAACTTTTCTTACAAATATTTGCAAATTATCTCTTGAGGATGCCAAAAATTTATGATATACCTTTACATTTTATAAAATATTTAGTTCTGTAATCATGATGCAGTCAGTCAAGTCTCAGCATCCAACTCTACCCTGATTCAGTCATGGGACAAAGGGCGTGACCAGAAAAGGATGAGGAAACTGCCCAAGAGATCAGTTCCTTGTTTCAAAATAGACAAATTCAGAGCCTTGATTATGGAAGATAGAAGGCTGAACAAGATCAGAGTGAAAGCCCTTCCCACTGCCACTGAATAATGGAA
>NW_007188704.1:0-861 GCF_000164805.1 Carlito syrichta
CTACAAAAGCATGGAATTAACACAATCTGTAAAAAATATAGAAAAGAAAGTTCAGAAAGAAAGAATAAAGCCTCCAAGTAATATTCAATAATATCAAGAGACAGACCTTACACCTGAATGGTACTCAGAAGAAGAAAGGGAAATGTGGAAAACCTTAGAACAAGTATTCCAAGAAAATGTTACCCATCATGCTAGAAATGTGTTCATCCTAACACAAGAGATACAAATAACCCCTGCAAGACATCAAAGGGGAAGACCAACCCCTAGACACAGAATAATTTGCCTACACAAAGTAGGTACAAAGAATCCTAAAGGCAGTGAGAGAGAAAAGTCAGACTACCTACTGGAAAGACTAATCAGAATAGCCCATAGACCTATCATCAGAAACACTACAAGCTACAAGGGACTGGAATCCAATTTTTTAAAGTTCTCAAAGATAAAAAAATTTAACCAAGAATTTCCCACTCAACCAAGCTCAACTTCATCAGCAATGGAGAATTAAAATCCTTCTCAGACATCCAATCCCTAAGAGATTATGCAGGTTTCAGACAAGCTCTACAGGAGACACAAAAAAAGATATTAAGCCCAGAAGAAAGAAAACAAAAGAATGACCACACACCTCTCAGGAAACCACAGAATCAACAAAGAAAACCTTTTGACTGCAAACTTGAAAATACACACATATATCAACCCAAACGTTAAAAGAAAACAGAGAAAAAAAACTTTGTAAGAATCTCATGAGAGGGATAGACACTCACATTTCAATAATCAGCCTGAACATGAATGGGCTAAATCCACCACTGAAAGACATAGAATGGCAAACTGGATTTAAAAGAAAAATGACCCAGTAATTTGCTACAT
>NW_007188705.1:0-1096 GCF_000164805.1 Carlito syrichta
AGTAATATTCAATAATATCAAGAGGCAGACCTTACACCTGAATGGTACTCAGAAGAAGAAAGGGAAATGTGGAAAACCTTAGAACAAGTATTCCAAGAAAATGTTACCCATCATGCTAGAAATGTGTTCATCCTAACACAAGAGATACAAATAACCCCTGCAAGACATCAAAGGGGAAGACCAACCCCTAGACACAGAATAATTTGCCTACACAAAGTAGGTACAAAGAATCCTAAAGGCAGTGAGAGAGAAAAGTCAGACTACCTACTGGGAAGACTAATCAGAATAGCCCATAGACCTATCATCAGAAACACTACAAGCTACAAGGGACTGGAATCCAATTTTTTAAAGTTCTCAAAGATAAAAAAATTTAACCAAGAATTTCCCACTCAACCAAGCTCAACTTCATCAGCAATGGAGAATTAAAATCCTTCTCAGACATCCAATCCCTAAGAGATTATGCAGGTTTCAGACAAGCTCTACAGGAGACACAAAAAAAGATATTAAGCCCAGAAGAAAGAAAACAAAAGAATGACCACACACCTCTCAGGAAACCACAGAATCAACAAAGAAAACCTTTTGACTGCAAACTTGAAAATACACACATATATCAACCCAAACGTTAAAAGAAAACAGAGAAAAAAAACTTTGTAAGAATCTCATGAGAGGGATAGACACTCACATTTCAATAATCAGCCTGAACATGAATGGGCTAAATCCACCACTGAAAAGACATAGAATGGCAAACTGGATTTAAAAGAAAAATGACCCAGTAATTTGCTACATTCAGAAGCACATCTCATCACAAGGGACATACACAGATTCAAAGTTAAAGGATGGGAAACCAATTTTCAGGGTAAATGGATCACAAAAGAAGGCAAGATCACAATCTTAATATCAGACAAAACAACTTTTGAGCTATTGAAAAGTAAAGTAAAAAAGACACAGAAGGTAAAAAAGTAAAAGGTCAAAAAGTGAAGAAAAAAGATACATAATGATATCATGTTTGATCTATCAACAAAAATATCCATCCTAAACATATATGCAACCAACAAAGAGCACTAGCATGTATAAAGCAACTACTAGTAAACTACAA
>NW_007188706.1:0-832 GCF_000164805.1 Carlito syrichta
AAAGTAAGTAAAAAAGACACAGAAGGTAAAAAAGTAAAAGGTCAAAAAGTGAAGAAAAAAGATACATAATGATATCATGTTTGATCTATCAACAAAAAATATCCATCCTAAACATATATGCAACCAACAAAAGAGCACTAGCATGTATAAAGCAACTACTAAGTAAACTACAAAAGATATTAACTGTAACACTGGGGACGTGAATACCCCATTAACAACCCTAGATAGATCATCGAGGCAAAAAATCCACAGAGATCTAGAACCTCAACTTGACACTTGACCAAATGGACTTAATAGATAATAGATACCTACCCCTAACAATATACATTCTACATGTCACCACATGGAATGTATTCCAAGATCTATAATATCCTTGGCCATAAACCAAGCATAAACAAATTTCATAAATTGAAATAATTCATTGCACCTTCTTAGACCACAGTGAAATAAAAATAAATATCAACACCATCAAAATTCCCCCAAAACCTACAAAGATATGAATACTAAACAGCATGATGATGAATGACTCCTGGGTAAACACAGAAATCAAAGCAGAAATTAAAAGATTCCTGGAAACAAATGAAAATGAAGAAACATCTTACCAAAACCTCTGAGATGCCATGAAATCAGTACTAAGTGGGGAATTTATATCTCTATGATCACACATCAAAAAAATAGAAAAATCACAAGTTAACAGACTAACAAATATCCTAAAGGAGGTGGAAAGGCAAGACCACCAAATCCCTAATTTTAACAGAAGAGTGTAGATCACCAAAGTAAAGGCCCAGATATGGGACATAGAAGATAAAAATATAATAGAAAAAAGAGTGAA
>NW_007188707.1:0-1543 GCF_000164805.1 Carlito syrichta
CACACACACACACACACACACACACACACACAGTGGAAAATTACTCAGCATAGTTTTTTTAAAAATAAGAAAATATTTTCTTATTTGTGATAACATGAGTGAACCTGGAAGATATCATACTAAGTAAACAATGAAAGAAACAGCTAAATTTATAGAAGAAAGGGTAGAAGGGTGATTTGCCATCAACTGGTGGAAAGGGGTAGGAATGGGAAGATGATCTTCAAATGATCTCACTCATAAGTGGACTTTGAACAACTACTTTAATACTATAACAAAAGGATTGACAGAAGCAGAAAACTGGGGGGAGGGAGGCAGGGAGGGGGAATTGACAGCAGTAGAAATCTTCCTGGGGGAGGGTGGAACACTTCATCAACAAGGGTACCTGTACAACGAATATTTGTATAGCTAACCCTGAATTGTACCCGACAATTTTAAAATTAAAAAGAAAAAATTAAAGTTAAAAAAATTGTAGAAACTTATTACGGTAAGGTCTCTGCTGATCTGAGATCTTACAACTTTAAAAATACACAAACAAAACACAGAAGTGCGAGCATATTTATAAACATAAAAACATGAAATTGACTTTTTTTTTTTTTTTTTTTTTGAGTTGGAGTCTCACTCTGTCGCCCAGACTGGAGTGCAGTGGCCGCTCCCGGCCACCGCAGCCTCGACCTGCTGGGCTCCGGCGATCCTTCCGCCTCAGCCTTCCAGGTAGCTGGAATTACAGGCATGCGCGACCACGCCCAGCTGATTTTTTGATTTATTATGGAGATGAGGTCTCGCTGCCCAGGCGGGTCTCGAACCCGCAGGCTCAGGCAATCCACTCACCTCAGCCTCCCAAAGGCGCGGGATTACAGGCTGAGCCACCGAGCCCGGCGAAATTGACTTTTTATGTGATGAAAAAGTGAATTGATAAGTTTTTGCAAAGTCAGTATTGCGTTTGATATATAAGTGAAAACAAGTCAAACTGTTTATAAAATGTTAATGTGCACTTAGAATAAATATAGTAGGGTATTAAATGCTCCATTTCTAGTGTAAGAAATAATAGAGCCATTGAAAATATACATATGTGTATATTATAAATATTGCTTTTATCTGGTTTTTATGTATCTTCAATATTACTTTTGTTGAGAAATAACTGCATTGCATGTTTTATATATTTTTATGCACATGAATTTGCTTTTAAAGTCAGAATCAGTCACCCTAAAATTTAAATTTAAGGGTTTATTGAATATTTGAATAAATATAAATCACCTTGGACCAAAATGTGGATGTTAACTAAAAGGTAAGAGATAGGTATAGTCTTTCTGATTACTCTAGCCTAAGGCAATAATCCTGACAAAGGAACAAGATGTATCTATCTACTGTAAGGAACTAGAAAACCAAACAAAATACATGAAACACAAGTTGTTACACATTGGAAAAAAATAGCAAAGCACTATTTTCACAAAGAGGAAGAAAAAAAAAGAGGTGCTCTCTAAAATTAATTCAGCTTACTGCCTGTAGTTTCCACATCACCACAGAGTAAAAAAAGAACAAGCAG
>NW_007188708.1:0-646 GCF_000164805.1 Carlito syrichta
TCTTAGAATATGTTCCATGTGGTGATGAGTAGAATGTGTATTCTGTGGTCTTTGGATGGAGTGTTCTGTAGCTATCAATTAAGTCCATTTGGTTCAAAGTCACATTGAGGTTCCAGATCTCCTTGCTGATTTTTTGTCCTGATGATCTGTCTAGGGTTGTGAGTGGGGTATTAAAGTCCCCAGTTGTGATAGTGTTAGAGTCAATATCTTTCTTTAGTTTTCCAAGAAGTTGCTTTATGAAAGTCGGTGCACCTATGTTGGGTGCATATATGTTTAGGATAGATATTTCTTGTTGATGGATTGAGCCTTTTATCATTATATAGTGGCCTTCTGTATCTTTTTTGATTTTTAATAGCTTGAAGGGTATTTTGTCTGAAATTAAGATCGCTACTCCTCCTTTCTTTTGTATTCCGTTCACCTGAAAGTTTGCTTCCCATCCTCTTACTTTGAGTCTGTGGGTGTCCTTTCTAGTGAGGTGAGTCTCTTGAAGGCAATAGATTGTTGCCTGATGATATTTTATCCATTTTGCCATACTATGTCTTTTCAGTGGTGCATTTAGTCCATTCACATTTAGGCTAATAATTGAAATGCAAGAGTTGATCCCCGTCATAATGTTCTTACAGACTTGTTCCTATTTGTTTGTTGT
>NW_007188709.1:0-607 GCF_000164805.1 Carlito syrichta
ATGAAGAATGCTCAACCTCACTAATCGTCAGGGAGATGCAAATCAAAACCACACTGAGATATCACCTAACTCCAGTCAGAATGGCAATTATCAACAACTCAAAAAATAACAGCTGCTAGAGAGGGTGTGGTGAAAAAGGAACACTTCTACACTGTTGGTGGGAGTGTAAACTAGTGCAACCTCTGTGGAAAGCAGTGTGGCGTTTCCTAAAAGCTCTAAAAATTGACCTTCCATATGACCCTGCAATCCCCCTACTGGGAATATACCCTGAAGAACACAAATCACTCTGTAAAAAAGATACCTGCACACGTATGTTTATCGCAGCGTTGTTCACAATAGCAAGAACCTGGAAACAACCATGCTGCCCATCAAAAGAGGACTGGATTAAAAAAATGTGGTACATATACATGATGGAATACTATGCAGTCATAAAAAAGAACAAAATCATGAATTTTGCTGCAACCTGGATGGAACTAGAGTCTATAATACTGAGTGACCTCTCACAGAAACAAAGATCCAAATATCACATGTTCTCACTCATATAATGGACCCTGAACATCCAATGCAATACTATAAGAAAATGACTGACGGTACTTGGAAACTATGG
>NW_007188710.1:0-932 GCF_000164805.1 Carlito syrichta
CCATTCAGGATGGCCATCATCAGTAATTCAAAATGCAACAAACAGATGCTGGAGAGGATGCAGGAAAAAGGAAACACTTCTACACTATTGGTGGAGTGTAAACTAGTACAACCTCTGTGGAAAACTGTGTGGTGATTCCTAAAACATCTAAAAATTGACCTTCCATATGACTCCACAATCCCCCTTCTGGGAATATACCCAGAGAAACTCAAATCACTCTATGAAAAAGATAACTGCACACAAATGTTTAATGCAGCATTATTCATGATAGCAAAAATAGAAACAACCGTACTGCCCATCGAAAGTGGACTGGATTAAAAAATGTGGTACATATATATGATGGACTATTACACTGCCATAAAGAAGGACAAAATCATGAACTTCACAGCAAGTTGGATGGATTTGGAGTCTATAATACTTAGTAATCTATCACAGAAACAAAGAATTGAGTACCACATGTTCTCACTCATAAGTGGACCCTGAACAATTGTTATAATGCTATAAGAAAGGGATTGACAGTAGTGGGAAAATGCCAGGGGAGGGAGGCAATGGGGCACCTTTCATCAATAAGGGTACCTGATCACAAGCCAGGTTAAGTGGGGACCAAAGTGAGGCCCAAACTTTACCTGTACAATGACCAATTTTATAGCTAACCCTAAACTGTACCATCTTTAACATAAAAATTAAAACAAAAGCAAAAATAAATGAATGACTGAATGAAATGATGAATGAATGCCTAAATGAGTATAAGCAAAAATAAATGTATGCCATAGATAATAATGGGTGCCATGGTTTGAATGTTTGTATCTCTTCCAATATTTATTTGAAACTAAATCCTCAAAGCAACAAAATTGAGGTGATTGTGACGTGAGGCTGGAGTTCTCATAAGTGGGAATAGCAACCTTTATCAAGAGGTTAAAGGAAGCATCCTA
>NW_007188711.1:0-861 GCF_000164805.1 Carlito syrichta
CGCAGCATTATTCATGATAGCAAAAATAGAAACAACCGTACTGCCCATCGAAAGTGGACTGGATTAAAAAATGTGGTACATATATATGATGGACTATTACACTGCCATAAAGAAGGACAAAATCATGAACTTCACAGCAAGTTGGATGGATTTGGAGTCTATAATACTTAGTAATCTATCACAGAAACAAAGAATTGAGTACCACATGTTCTCACTCATAAGTGGACCCTGAACAATTGTTATAATGCTATAAGAAAGGGATTGACAGTAGTGGGAAAATGCCAGGGGAGGGAGGCAATGGGGCACCTTTCATCAATAAGGGTACCTGATCACAAGCCAGGTTAAGTGGGGACCAAAGTGAGGCCCAAACTTTACCTGTACAATGACCAATTTTATAGCTAACCCTAAACTGTACCATCTTTAAAATAAAAATTAAAACAAAAGCAAAAATAAATGAATGACTGAATGAAATGATGAATGAATGAATGAATGCCTAAATGAGTATAAGCAAAAATAAATGTATGCCATAGATAATAATGGGTGCCATGGTTTGAATGTTTGTATCTCTTCCAATATTTATTTGAAACTAAATCCTCAAAGCAACAAAATTGAGGTGATTGTGTCGTGAGGCTGGAGTTCTCATAAGTGGGAATAGCAACCTTATCAAAGAGGTTAAAGGAAGCATCCTAGGCCTTTTTCTTATCTCTACACACAAAGACACAGAATTCAAGGTGCCATCCTACATGCAGAGAATGTAGCCTCACCAGAAACTAAATCTGCTGATGCCTAGATCAGGAACTTCCACCCTTTCATAACTGAGAAAATAATTTTTTTATAGGTTACCCAGTCTTGGATATTTTT
>NW_007188712.1:0-923 GCF_000164805.1 Carlito syrichta
GTAGTGGGAAATGCCAGGGGAGGGAGGCAATGGAACACCTTTCATCAATAAGGGTACCTGATCACAAGCCAGGTTAAGTGGGGACCAAAGTGAGGCCCAAACTTTACCTGTACAATGACCAATTTTATAGCTAACCCTAAACTGTACCATCTTTAAAATAAAAATTAAAACAAAAGCAAAAATGAATGACTGAGTGAAATGATGAATGAATGAATGAATGCCTAAATGAGTATAAGCAAAAATAAATGTATGCCATAGATAATAATGGGTGCCATGGTTTGAATGTTTGTATCTCTTCCAATATTTATTTGAAACTAAATCCTCAAAGCAACAAAATTGAGGTGATTGTGTCGTGAGGCTGGAGTTCTCATAAGTGGGAATAGCAACCTTATCAAAGAGGTTAAAGGAAGCATCCTAGGCCTTTTTCTTATCTCTACACACAAAGACACAGAATTCAAGGTGCCATCCTACATGCAGAGAATGTAGCCTCACCAGAAACTAAATCTGCTGATGCCTAGATCAGGAACTTCCACCCTTTCATAACTGAGAAATAAATTTTTTTATAGGTTACCCAGTCTTGGATATTTTTCAATGGCAACTGGAAAGTCTAAGGCAGAAATTAGTGAAAAGGAGCAGTGTGCTGCTATAACAGATATCTAAAAATGTAAAAGCTTCTTTGGAACTGGGTAATGGGTAGAAGCTGAACAAGTCTGGAAGTGGATGCTAGAAAGAGACTATATTGCCATGATTTTTTTTATTACAACATTTAATTGTAAGGATTGAGCAGTGGATACTAGGCAAACCAATCAACCCTGACAGCTTTGAAGTGTCTAGATGCTAAATTTGGATAAAGGTAACACACACTAATCTGACTTTTTGGGGTTTTTTGAGTTTGAGTCTCTGTCACCCAAGCTGGAGTGCAG
>NW_007188713.1:0-775 GCF_000164805.1 Carlito syrichta
AAATGATGAATGAATGAATGAATGCCTAAATGAGTATAAGCAAAAATAAATGTATGCCATAGATAATAATGGGTGCCATGGTTTGAATGTTTGTATCTCTTCCAATATTTATTTGAAACTAAATCCTCAAAGCAACAAAATTGAGGTGATTGTGTCGTGAGGCTGGAGTTCTCATAAGTGGGAATAGCAACCTTATCAAAGAGGTTAAAGGAAGCATCCTAGGCCTTTTTCTTATCTCTACACACAAAGACACAGAATTCAAGGTGCCATCCTACATGCAGAGAATGTAGCCTCACCAGAAACTAAATCTGCTGATGCCTAGATCAGGAACTTCCACCCTTTCATAACTGAGAAATAAATTTTTTTATAGGTTACCCAGTCTTGGATATTTTTCAATGGCAACTGGAAAGTCTAAGGCAGAAATTAGTGAAAAGGAGCAGTGTGCTGCTATAACAGATATCTAAAAATGTAAAAGCTTCTTTGAAACTGGGTAATGGGTAGAGGCTGAACAAGTCTGGAAGTGGATGCTAGAAAGAGACTATATTGCCATGATTTTTTTTATTACAACATTTAATTGTAAGGATTGAGCAGTGGATACTAGGCAAACGAATCAACCCTGACAGCTTTGAAGTGTCTAGATGCTAAATTTGGATAAAGGTAACACACACTAATCTGACTTTTTGGGGTTTTTTGAGTTTGAGTCTCTGTCACCCAAGCTGGAGTGCAGTGGCAGGCTGACAGCCACCGCAGTCTCATCCTGCTGAACTGAGGCTTG
>NW_007188714.1:0-933 GCF_000164805.1 Carlito syrichta
GGTTTAAACCTCCGGCTCGCGTGTCAAAGTTAATTTACACGTAGTGGCTGTGTAAACTGAGGGAATCAAAAGACTTTTAGAAAAACCGCCTTGCTATGATAAGATGTTTGCGATATTTTATAAATCCCTAGAACTAGTACTATATGAATTTCTACCCCACATTCACTGTATATGTCTGCAGCATTCGTATTTAAAACTTTGTTAAGTTTAGCTTTCATTGTCCCATAATGACCATGTTATGCTATGTAAATGTTAAGCAAACAAGCCCTCCTAAGCATTCCTCAGTTTAGATAAGCAGACTTGGTGGCGCTAGCAACCTCCTACCTGCTTGCTCAAGTTAATTTATACGCAGTGACTGTATAAACCTAACTTATCTGACATTCCACTCTGCCCATTTAGTGGGTTTCTGTCAATCACAGGCAGTCAGGTTAAAGCCCACGAAAAGGCACCTACCAATCCCAAGTGTTCCCTTACCCATTAGGAGAAATTACCCAATCGTGTAAAATCAAGTTTAAAGTTCTTTCCCCTCCCTCTGTAATTGTGCATAAAAACTGCTTGCCATACTGGATCGGGGCTCTCATCCCTGAAGTCACTGCCGGCTTCATACGTGAGCCCAGACTCGAGCCTGAATAAAGACACTCGTGTGTTTGCCTCGGAGCTGGCTCTTTGTGGTCTCTCGGATTTAAAGCCTGGGTTTAACAGTACACACCACCACACCATGCTAATTAAAAAGAAAAGCGTTTTTTAGAGATGAGTTCTCACTATGTTATCCAGGTTGATCTCAACTTCTGGGTTCAGGCAATCCTGCTGCCTCAGCCTCCCAAGGTGCTGGGATTCCAGGCATGAGTCAATATGCCCAGCCTCTGGCTCACTTCTCAAGGCAGCACACACAAGGGCACTAATGAATCCATGATCAGCAAAGCCTGCAAGATG
>NW_007188715.1:0-809 GCF_000164805.1 Carlito syrichta
ATTAAACAAAAAACAATTTTTCAAGGTATCCTCACGGGAGACGAAGGAGTAAAGTTAACTCAGTTCTCACAGGCACGACGCTACGTATAGACAGCTCCAACAAGTTCACCAGACACACACACACACACACACACACACTCACACACACACACTCACCCTTTCAGAACTCAAAATTCAGCATTGTTGCGGGACACAAATTCAACATACAAACACCTGGTGTCTCTCTACACTTTCAAAGTCCCCCTGAAGAAACCACTAAGGAAACAATTCAATTACCATAGCAGCCAAAACCACAAAATAGTACAAAAACAAAGTTAAGCGGACAATAGAACAGTACACTAAACAGTACACACTCATGCTGATAGACACTGCACAGGACATAAGCCAATGGAAAGGAAATACTGGGTTCAATAAATAAAAACCATGACGTGGGAAGATGCCACTACTACACAACGCATTAAAAACAGAAAGAAATCTCGACCAAAACCCAAATGTCTTGTCTTTCAGAAGAATTGCATGAGACGGGCAATAGCCCAAACTGTCTTCAAAATGGGCAAAGTGTAGGGTTTCACACTTTCTGCTTTCACCAAAGTCCAGTAAACCAAACACAGAGGCAATGGTATAAAACCCTAACGATTGATCCATGGAACAGAACGAACACTGAGGAATCAGTGGGACACATTTATGGCCACATACATTCCGTGGGAAATAGGGCAGTCCTTCCACACACACTTCTCAGAAAACTGGATACACTCATGCATAAGCCAGCAGTTCCACTTCCAGCAAAAGCCACAACACAGGTAAGAAAA
>NW_007188716.1:0-1432 GCF_000164805.1 Carlito syrichta
CACACACACTCACACACACACACTCACCCTTTCAGAACTCAAAATTCAGCATTGTTGCGGGACACAAATTCAACATACAAACACCTGGTGTCTCTCTACACTTTCAAAGTCCACCTGAAGAAACCACTAAGGAAACAATTCAATTACCGTAGCAGCCAAAACCACAAAATAGTACAAAAACAAAGTTAAGCGGACAATAGAACAGTACACTAAACAGTACACACTCATGCTGATAGACATTGCAGAGGACATAAGCCAATGGAAAGGAAATGCTCGGTTCAATAAATAAAAACCATGACGTGGGAAGATGCCACTACTACACAACGCATTAAAAACACAAAGAAATCTCGACCAAAACCCAAATGTCTAGTCTTTCAGAAGAATTGCATGAGACCGGCAATAGCCCAAACTCTCTTCAAAATGGGCAAAGTGTAGGGTTTCACACTTTCTGCTTTCACCAAAGTCCAGTAAACCAAACACAGAGGCAATGGTATAAAACCCTAACGATTGATCCATGGAACAGAACGAACACTGAGGAATCAGTGGACACATTTATGGCCACATACATTCCGTGGGAAAAGGGCAGTCTTTCCACACACACTTCTCAGAAAACGGGATACACTCATGCATAAGCCAGCAGTTCCACTTCCAGCAAAAGCCACAACACAGGTAAGAAAATACAAGGAAAGAAGAGTCTGTGAACTCACGGTTAAGGGTCCATGTCCAAGAGCGGCCTGACTCACGTTCCCTCGACGTGGTAGGGGGGCCCCAGCTCCGCCGCCAGCGGGGGGCCCAGCTCCGCGGCCAGCGGGGGGCCCAGCTCCGCTGTCGTCCCGGTCCCAGCGAGCCACACTCTTGGGTTCCGCAGCGCGGGAGTCCGAAGCACTCCGTGGGAGGCCGCGGCCCGGGACGCGGAACCGCGTTGCGCCTCGGTGCTCGCAGGCAGGATTCTGAGGAAGGATCGCGTCACCCCAGCAGGTCACGCGGCCCGGACGCGAAGCGCCGTCCTCACGCCAGGGCGCTGCAGCCTCACAGTGGCGAGAGACCCGGAGCCCCGCCCCCACAATAAAGAGATTGACAGCAGGTACCATTCATTGTGCAGAGTAGGTGTCTGACACCCCGCAACAACTCCAACGTAACATTAACACAGGGAAACACGCAAACGTGGTCAGAAAGAAAACATGCCAGAAATCTCCACATACCTCCGCAGGGAAAGAGACACACATCTGGAGAATGCATTTGAAGTAGTAGTACACAGTTGCTGTCGTCAATGAAACATATCCAGTCAGTCAACTGGGATACATTTCAAAAATAAGTTAACTAACAATCAGCAACAGGATATGTTATCTAAGCACGTTTCAATAAAATAAGGGTTTGTGTTTTTATTTCGGTGTGGAAAAAAGCGATTAAGGCTCAGCAACAAGAAGTTCTT
>NW_007188717.1:0-959 GCF_000164805.1 Carlito syrichta
TATTTCGGTGTGGAAAAAAGCGATTAAGGCCTCAGCAACAAGAAGTTCTTTCTAACGACTGGCTATGGATTCAGGGTTCTGGTGTAAACTTTTGCTTCTTAATTTGTAATTTCAAAGAGGTAGGGTACAATTCAGGTGAAATATATTAATATTCATTTTACAGGAACCCTTGTTGTTCAGGCCTGTCCCCGAACGTCCCGGCACCCCGGGCACAATCCAACGACTGCAAGTCCTGCCCCTCCCCCCTCCCCTGCATCTCCCAACTCTGAAAATCTTTTTTGTTGTCGTTATTATGATGGTTGTTCAAGGTCCACTTATGAGTGAGTACATGAGATACTCAGTTGTTGCTTCCGTGAAAGGTCACCCAGTAGTATAGACTCTAACTCCATCCAGGTTTCCGTGAACTTCGTGAGTTTGTTCTCGTTGTGACTGCATAATATGGCATTGTTCCTACGTACCACATATTTTTCATCCAGTCCTCTTTAGATGGGCAGGATGGTTGGCTCCATGTTCTTGCTACTGCGAACAATGTGGCGATAAACATACATGTGCAAATATCTCTTGGAGAGAGGGGTTTCGTTCTTCCTGGTATGTTCCCAGTAGGAGGATGGCAGGGTCCATGTTTAGATCGTTTAGGAATCACCAAATGGTTATCCACAGAGCTGGTCCGAGTTTACACTCCCACGAGCAGTGTAGAAGTGTTCCCTTTTTGTCATTTCCACGCCAGCATCTGTTGTTTTGGGAATGATTGATGATAGCCATCCTGACTGAAAATAGGTGACTCCTCAAGGTAGTTTTCACTTGCATTTTCGGATGACAAATGAGGCTGAGCTTTGTCAAATGTCTTTGGTGGCTGCTTGTATGTCTGCTGTTGAGAAGGGTCTCTTCCTATCTTTTGCTCACTGTGAAATGAGGCTGTTTGCTTTTTTCTTGTCGGCAAGTGGCAGTTCCTTGTAGTT
>NW_007188718.1:0-837 GCF_000164805.1 Carlito syrichta
TTACTTTGTTCATTCTGAAGTTGCACTGTAGGTTGGAGGTGATCCTTTTTGCAGTTTTGAGATGTACTTAAGGGGAGAGCTGTGATTCAAAATCTGTCTGCAGGTCCTGGTATTCACTGACAGGCGTGTGGATAATGTGGAACCCACTATCTGTTGCAATTAAAGTAAGTCTTACCTTTTAGGTCCCTGTTCGGGCGCCACTTGCTGGAGTCCAGCTTCAGCAGGTCAGGGTTTTCCGAAAGAGGAATGTTGCCAGCGTGGGTGAAAACTTGGACACTGACTATGTTGTTATGTAATACAGATGCCCATTTATTTTTTTCAAGTTCTTTTTATACTTTTAGTTACATAGAGTTTGACCTTCAAATCCAGATGTATTTATTTCGTTTTCATCATTGTTCTAACCACCATTAAATACTGTCTGTTTTCCCTCAAATTTGTTAAAAGGCATCCATTAATAGAATGTTTAAAGAATGTAATTTTTCACAATGTATTTGCTGGAACTATTAACCATTACCATCTAAACTTTTAACAACTTAATGTCTAACTTATTTTTTCCTTATATTTTATTTTTTCAAAATACCATTACAAAGCCTTTTCTACTATTTCAACATTTCTATATTAATCATCTACTCTAAAAAGCAAAAAGTTTGTGTATATTGCAAATTATAGGGCCATTCATCTGTTTTCTTGTATAAATGGCCGCACCTAATATTAAAACACTCGCAATCATCACAACATTTTTCATTATGCAAAAAATACCTATATAACACTTCACAATTAGCAAAATGAATGCAACATCCCCAAAGCTCCTATTTAGCAACCAACTTGAAAGACTAA
>NW_007188719.1:0-733 GCF_000164805.1 Carlito syrichta
CCATGATAGGCAGCTGACCAGCCAGTTGACTTAACTAAATGACTTAAATCTCTAACCAGCAGACTTACCTAGCTAACTTAACTAGCTAGCTACCTAGCTAGCCAGCTGACTTAATTAGCAAGCTACTTAGCTAGTCAGCTGGCTAGCCAGCTGACTTAACTAGGTGACTTAACTAGATAGCCAGGGAGATAGACAGCTGACAACTATTATGCTACCTAACTAGCCAGCTGTCTAGCCAGCTGACTTGACCTGGTGACATAACTAGCTAGCCATCTGGCTATCTGGCTGACCTAACTGCCTAGGTACCTAGCTCAACTGACTTAACTAGCTAGCTACCTACATAGCCTGCTGGCTTGTCAGCTGAATTAACTACTAGCTACCTAGATATCCAGCTGGGTAGTGAGCTGACTTAAAAAGGTTATTTAACTAAATAGTTAACTGGCTAGCCAACAGAATTAACTATCTAGCTAACCAGCTAGGCAGCTGGCTCGCCAGCTGACTTAACTCACTGACTTAACTAGCTAACCAGCTGACTTAACAAGATGATTTAGCCAGCTAGCTACCTATCTAGTCAGCTGGCTTAACGAGCTAGCTTAACTAGCTAGCTACCTAGCTTGCTATCTAGGTAGCCATCTGACTTAACTAGATGACTTAACTAGCTAGCACGCTGACATAACTAGTGGTCTTATGTAGCTTGCTTCCTAGCTAGCCAGCTGACTTAACTAGCTGAATA
>NW_007188720.1:0-343 GCF_000164805.1 Carlito syrichta
CTTAACTAGCTAGCTAACTAGTTAGCTTACTCATTATCCAATGTGCTATCTAGATGACTTCATTATCTGACTTAACTCGTTAGCTAACGACCTACCAAGCTGACACAACTAGCTGACTTATATCGTTAGCTAACTAGCTAGGTAGTCAACTCATCCAGGGACTTAACTCATTAGCTAACTAGCTAGCTAGCCTACTCAACCAACTGACTCATCCCTTTTGCTAACTAGCTAGCTTGCTGATTCAACCAGCTGACTTAACCCATAGGTTACCTAGCTAACTACCTGATTCAACCTGATGACTTAACCCATTAACTTACTAGCTTCCTTGCTGTCTTAACCAGCT
>NW_007188721.1:0-1005 GCF_000164805.1 Carlito syrichta
TCAGCCAGTTTTTCCACACCATTTACTGAATAGGTTTTCCTTTCCCCAGTGGTAGGTGGTGCACTGAAATAAACCAATTAAAAGTCCACAACAAACGTCAAAATTGTAGACATAAGGAGCAAAGCACAAAATTGTAACATGAGAAAATAGCTACATTAAATTATCAAAAATTACATAGAATTTTAGTCTTCTTTACTGGTGCTTTATTTAAACTTACATCTAAAGACACATCTTTGGTTCATGCAACTTTCATTACAAGTCAGGGAGTTGTCAGAACATTTATTAAATTTAAAATTCGTGAAGTGTTTTATATTAAAAAAAATTTCAGATCAAGCGTGGTGGCTCATGCCTGCATTCCTAGCACTTTAGGAGGCCGAGGCAAGTGGTTTTCTTGAGCACAGGAGTTTGAGACCAGTCTGGGCAATACAGCGAGACCTCATGTCTAAAAAAAAAAAAAAAATCAAAAAATTAGCCGGCCATGATATAGGAGGCTGAGATGGAAGAATCGCCTGAACCCAGGAGTTTGAGACAACCATGAGCCCTGATCATCATGATGGTGCCACTACACTCCAGTCTGGTCAATAGAGTGAGACCTCTACTAAAAAAAAAAAAAAAAAAATCAAGCAGGTGGCAATGCTTGCAATTTTCAAAGTGCTAGGGCTACTTTTCTGAGAAAAGTCATTCAAAACTGTGAGGCCCTTGTGATCACTTTTTCTCACATCAAATCTTTCATGTGTCCCTCCCTTGAAAGGCTTTTCTCTCTTCCACAGAATAAATACCGATCTCAGGTTCCAGAGTACTCTACTCTCTTCAAGGAAGCATTCTAAGAGTTGGTGATTCCTCTTCACATAGCTGCACAGGTTCTGTAGCCCCTTGGTGGCCCTTATCTCTGGGTCACCCCAGCGAAATCACAAGAGTGATTTTTCTCAGCAGATAGACACTCTGGGTGGCTGACTGACTGAAGGATGAAAATCTGTCATATTAGTTGCTGATTAGACTGGACAG
>NW_007188722.1:0-719 GCF_000164805.1 Carlito syrichta
GGAGGGACATGGAGCCATACCAGACTGACAGTCAGTCACCCTGGTGTCATGGAGCAAGTTCCGCGGAAGGACCATGACCGGAACGGGAAGCAGGAGGCAGTGAAGGAAGGATGTAGCTTCTGATAACAAATCTCCAATGTGATACGAAATTGGAGTTTGCAGATCGCACACAAATATTACATTAGAAAAGAGAAACGGGCAAGAATCATCTCTCCAATACATCCAAAAATTGGCCGGGCGCGGTAGCACGCGCCTGTATTTAGAGCTACTTAGAAGGCTGAAGTTGAAGGATCGCCGGAGCCCAGCGGGTCGAGGCTGCGGTGGCCGGGAGCGGCCACTGCACCCCAGTGTGGGCGACAGAGTGAGACTCCAGCTCCAAACCATAACAGAAAATAGCCAGGTTCCGTGACTCAGCCTGTAATCCTGCGATTGAGGAGGCTGCGGGGAGAGGACAACCTAAGCCCGCGGGTTCGAGACCCACCTGGGCAACTTGGGGAGTCCTCCTCTCTACAATAAATCAAGAAATCAGCCGGTTGTGGACGCACATGCCTGGAATGCCAGCCCTCGGAAGGCTGAAGCGGAAGGATCAATGGAGCCCAGCAGGTCGAGGTTGCGGTGGCCGGAGAGGCCACTGCATTCCGGTGCGGATCACAGAGTGAGACTCCAACTCAGCCCAGAGCCCACGGTACAGAGAAATGTGAACTGTTATTTGCTGGAAT
>NW_007188723.1:0-1809 GCF_000164805.1 Carlito syrichta
AATTATGAAAATGGCTTAGGTAATCCTATGATCGCAAGACACAGAGTGAAGTAGACACTAATGACGCCACTGGATGGAAATCAGGGGGAAAATCCAAATCGGTTTACTGAAAAGAACTAAAGAAGGCTTTTATTCTCAGTGAAGTGTTCAAATGCTTTCAAATATAACTTCCACATTACTTCCCATAATTTCAAAGAAGGCCAATCCTATCAAGCTTTCCCATTTTCCTTTCGTGCTGCTCCTCCCTATTTCCTCAACCACAATGGGTCGAAGGGCCCACTGTCAAGAGATTCGAGCCTGTGTCCTGAATAATTAGCATACATGGGAGTTCAAATGTCGACTGAACTTCTATGGCAGAATAGCATAGAATAATAATACAGACACTTGGACTTGAATATGTTGTATCTTTGGCTCTTGTGCCAGCATGAGCTCCATGGAGCTCTTTCACACCATTACACAGAAGAAGGTGTGAGGTCTAGGAGCTACGCCTGATCCAGTGAAGGCTGCTCTTGAGAGCAGTGCCCAGGAAAGGAGGGACCTGGAGCCATACCAGACTGACAGTCAGTCACCCTGTTGTCATGGAGCAAGTTCCGCGGAAGGACCATGACCGGAACGGGAAGCAGGAGGCAGTGAAGGAAGGATGTAGCTTCTGATAACAAATCTCCAATGTGATACGAAATTGGAGTTTGCAGATCGCCCACAAATATTACATTAGAAAAGAGAAACGGGAAAGAATCATCTCTCCAATACATCCAAAAATTAGCCGGGCGCGGTAGCACGCGCCTGTATTTAGAGCTACTTAGAAGGCTGAAGTTGAAGGATCGCCGGAGCCCAGCCGGTCGAGGCTGCGGTGGCCGGGAGCGGCCACTGCACTCCAGTGTGGGCGACAGAGTGACACTCCAGCTCCAAACCATAACAGAAAATAGCCAGGTTCCGTGACTCAGCCTGTAATCCTGCGATTGAGGAGGCTGCGGGGAGAGGACAACCTAAGCCCGCGGGTTCGAGACCCACCTGGGCAACTTGGGGAGTCCTCCTCTCTACAATAAATCAAGAAATCAGCCGGTTGTGGACGCACATGCCTGGAATGCCAGCCCTCGGAAGGCTGAAGCGGAAGGATCAATGGAGCCCAGCAGGTCGAGGTTGCGGTGGCCGGAGAGGCCACTGCATTCCGGTGCGGATCACAGAGTGAGACTCCAACTCAGCCCAGAGCCCACGGTACAGAGAAATGTGAACTGTTATTTGCTGGAGTGGAACCATGGCCTTAAGAACATTTTACTGAAACCTGCTAGTTATTAATGATGAATGCTTCTTTGCCTTAAATGGTGACAACCAAAGTCTTCGACAACCAAAATATGAAATTCAAATTTCCAAGTGTAAATTATATTCAGATGAAAAAACATGCAGTAATTTCCATAAAAATTGTTGTACTCTGTGCCAGGTAACAGCAGTTATCTCAATCTACCCTGTACAATTGTGGAGATGGGGGGAATCTAAGCTAAGGGATATCAAAACATCGTAGATATATGCTTCATCTTCTTCTTTCTGACCTGTCTTCCTCCTCCCATGTTTTTCCAACACTTTTCACTTTTTGTAAAATTATGTACTCAAAAGTGAACAATTTAAACCTGAATTCAAAAGTGAACAAACACAGTTTAGCAGATTCGTGCTCTCCAACAGTACATTGAAGGAGTTTATGAAATGTGCCTTTCGGTGTGGAAGAGAGAGGCTCAAAGGTAGAAGTCACATACCCACTGTCCTATGCAGTGGGCCATGACTTGGCTAGGAGGATGTGGATCGAGTGAAGGGTTA
>NW_007188724.1:0-1517 GCF_000164805.1 Carlito syrichta
GGCTGAAGCGGAAGGATCAATGGAGCCCAGCAGGTCGAGGTTGCGGTGGCCGGGAGAGACCACTGCATTCCGGTGCGGATCACAGAGTGAGACTCCAACTCAGCCCAGAGCCCACGGTACAGAAAAATGTGAACGGTTGTTTGCTGGAGTGGAACTATGGCCTTCAAAACATTTTACTGAAACCTGCTACTTATTAATGATGAATGGTTCTTTGCCTTAAATGGTGGACAACCAAACTCTTCGACAACCAAAATATGAAATTCAAATTTCCAAGTGTAAATTATATTCAGATGAAAAAACATGCAGTAATATCCATAAGAATTGTTGTACTCTGTGCCAGGTAACAGCAGTTATCTCAATCTACCCTGTACAATTGTGGAGATGGGGGGAATCTAAGCTAAGGGATATCAAAACATCGTAGATATATGCTTCATCTTCTTCTTTCTGACCTGTCTTCCTCCTCCCATGTTTTTAAAACACTTTTCACTTTTTGTAAAATTATGTACTCAAAAGTGAACAATTTAAACCTGAGTTCAAAGGTGAACAAACACAGTTTCGCAGATTCGTGCTCTACAACAGTACATTGAAGGAGTTTATGAAATGTGCCTTTCGGTGTGGAAGAGAGAGGCTCAAAGGTAGAAGTCACATACCCACTGTCCTATGCAGTGGGCCATGACTTGGCTAGGAGGATGTGGATCGACTTAAGGGTTACCATTTCAGCATCTCTTTCATCAGGATCCCTTGTTAATGGCGATTTCATTCCTTGCCTTTTCTCTTGGTGTTGGCACCGGGAGCGCATCTCCAACCGTCCTTTGTAACATTAGTAGCCTTAACAAATCCTCCTTGCTCCTGTGGAAAGCTTCCTCATGTTGTTATTCAGAGGAACTGAACCAGTCAGTGGGACTGTGTTGCCTCATAGCACCCAGCTCAATGTTGGTTCAAAAGAGAAAAGATAGTAGTGAATTGAAGAAAAGGGAACACATGACAAGGTATATTCTCATAAAATCAAGTCTGCAGCCATTCAGGGGAGTAGAAGAGAGGACAGGGCAGAAACAAAGAGTAGATTGCCCATTGTGCCTTTGCTTCTAATGTTAAGATGCTGGGCTCTAGCATCCAGTGGCTGTGGAAGAAAAACTTGACCAATCACAGGTCCCAGTTATGAGTATGCTGTCGGAGGATAAAGAAGACTGTTTTCTGATGCTTTAGAATCAGCTTATGAGCGACTTGGCTTTAGCCAAAAGACTTTTCAGTCTTAGATGGAAAACTGAATTCAGACTACTAGAACCTAGCTGGGAGAGAGGGCGGCCAAGCCGGGAGTAAAGGCATCAGGAAGAGGATAGAGCCAGGTCATGTATATGGCCAGTTCTCCAGGTGATAACTAGTCGTGGGTCTTATCATTTTCAGGCACAACTTGGAATGATTTGTCAGTTAACCTGTGAGCCCGACACGGTGGCGTGCATCTCAAATACCTTCCAGCTACAAGGAAGGGTGAGTCGGGGGCATAGCCTGAGTCCACC
>NW_007188725.1:0-869 GCF_000164805.1 Carlito syrichta
AACAAAGCAACCCTAAACAGCATGTGGGAACAACTTGAATTTGAACGGTATGTTAAATAATGTTGTTAAATTAATCTTAAAATCATTGGGTATGATGTTGGTGCACCACAGTTATGGAGGAGAACATCTTTGAGGAGGAATTTAGGGTAAGGCTATGGTGTCGGCAATTCACTTCTAAGTGGTTCTGATAAAATGTGTGTGTGTGTGTGTGTGTGTGTGTGTGTGTGTGTGTGTGTGTGTGTGTGTGTGAGAGAGAGAGAGAGAGAGAGATTAACAAACTGACAGAGAGACAGAGAAAGGCAACTGGCCTATCTATAGATGGAAATTATGATAATGTATATTGTGATATATATATGTGTGTGTGTGTATATATATATATATCATATACATATGGCAATTTTCTCATAGGTTTGAATTTTTCTCAAAATTAAAAATTTGGAGAAAACATTCTCTATTAAGACAAAAAATAATGAAGTCTAAAAATAATTCTGCTTTTAGTTGTGAACTGCTTTTGAAACACACCAAGATATTGATTGGCATTGCAGTTTTATGATCTGATGATGTGGACACTTTGCTTTTGTTGTTCATTTAAGCAAATTTCATCAGGTGAAATAAATTCAGAAGTAAAATCTGAGGATGCAAACAATTTAGAATCTAGCCCAAGACCTCCCACTATGTGGTTGTCATTTGCATTTTATTGGCCAGTGTGGCCCTCCCAGGGGTGTTAAAGGCCCCTGGACCCAAGGTGGACCATTCTGTGCATTTATGAAGTCCTGTGCAGTGGGGAAGGGTCTTTTGGGTACAGAATGTATCAGAATCTTCCCCTCAGTCTTAGCAGAAGACCATAGCCCTGTGTGCTTCTTGGAATC
>NW_007188726.1:0-737 GCF_000164805.1 Carlito syrichta
GTGCTTTTTATTCAGGCTTTTTTTTATGTTGGTGTATATGATGGTGGATTTTTTCAGGTCAGCCTGGACTTCGAGAGTGTCAGCATATGGGTCAGCCAACTAAACCCCAGTGAGGGTCATCGAGGGGCTGGTAAGTCTAGTCCCGGAAGTGTCAGCTCTAATGGGCTGGCAAGCCAAGCCCTGAGAGTGTTGCTGGTTCAGTGGGCTGGCAAGCCTAACCCCGGGGGTGTCTCAGCTTTGGAGTCTCATCTTCTTCCAGTAGCTTTCCTGGTTCAGCCGGCTCTGTCAGCTGGCAAGCCAGCCTCTAGGGTGCACATCTCTTTGACCCCAACGATCTTTTACAGCTCTTCAAGTAGCAGCTCTTCAGGTTGAGGTTCTTGTCTCATTTCCAAGAATAATGAGGGACACGGACAGCCAGAAAATGAGAAAGCAGAATTTATTGAGAGGACAGAAAAGCTCCCACAGTGGGAGGGGACCCAAAAGGGGTTGCCCACTTCTCATTTTTCTATACATTTCTTATCACCACCTAGCAAACTATACAATTTGCCAGTTTATTGTTTATATTTTCTATCTGTTATCCCAATCACAAAGTAAGTTCCATGAATGCAAGACTTTTTTATTGTTGTTGAGTTGGAGTCTCTGTCACCCAGGATGGAGTGCAGTGGCACCTTCACAGCCACTGCAACATCCACCCACTGGACCCAGGTGATCCTTCTGCCTCAGCTTCCAAGTAACTG
>NW_007188727.1:0-763 GCF_000164805.1 Carlito syrichta
AGCCTAACCCCGGGGGTGTCTCAGCTTTGGAGTCTCATCTTCTTCCAGTAGCTTTCCTGGTTCAGCCGGCTCTGTCAGCTGGCAAGCCAGCCTCTAGGGTGCACATCTCTTTGGCCCCAACGATCTTTTACAGCTCTTCAAGTAGCAGCTCTTCAGGTTGAGGTTCTTGTCTCATGTCCAAGAATAATGAGGGACACGGACAGCCAGAACATGAGAAAGCAGAATTTATTGAGAGGACAGAAAAGCTCCCACAGTGGAAGGGGACCCAAAAGGGGTTGCCCGCTTCTCATTTTTCTATACATTTCTTATCACCACCTAGCAAACTATACAATTTGCCAGTTTATTGTTTATATTTTCTATCTGTTATCCCAATCACAAAGTAAGTTCCATGAATGAAAGACTTTTTTATTGTTGTTGAGTTGGAGTCTCTGTCACCCAGGATGGAGTGCAGTGGCACCTTCACAGCCACCACAACATCCACCCACTGGACCCAGGTGATCCTTCTGCCTCAGCTTTCCAAGTAACTGGAACCACAGGCTTGTGCTACCATGCCCGGCTAATGTTGGTTTATTGTAGTAACGAGATCTCGCCATGTCGCTCAGACTGGTCTCGAACCAGAGATCTCAGGCAATCCTCTCACTTCTGCCTCCCAAAAACTGTATCCCCAGTGTCCTTTACATAGTAAACACTAAATACATATTTGTGAAATGAATAATAATGGACATACCCCTGAAATTTACATGTATTAATTAATTGAAATCTC
>NW_007188728.1:0-765 GCF_000164805.1 Carlito syrichta
TCTCATCTTCTTCCAGTAGCTTTCCTGGTTCAGCCGGCTCTGTCAGCTGGCAAGCCAGCCTCTAGGGTGCACATCTCTTTGGCCCCAATGATCTTTTACAGCTCTTCAAGTAGCAGCTCTTCAGGTTGAGGTTCTTGTCTCATTTCCAAGAATAATGAGAGACACAGACAGCCAGAAAATGAGAAAGCAGAATTTATTGAGAGGACAGAAAAGCTCCCACAGTGGGAGGGGACCCAAAAGGGGTTGCCCACTTCTCATTTTTCTATACATTTCTTATCACCACCTAGCAAACTATACAATTTGCCAGTTTATTGTTTATATTTTCTATCTGTTATCCCAATCACAAAGTAAGTTCCATGAATGCAAGACTTTTTTATTGTTGTTGAGTTGGAGTCTCTGTCACCCAGGATGGAGTGCAGTGGCACCTTCACAGCCACTGCAACATCCACCCACTGGACCCAGGTGATCCTTCTGCCTCAGCTTTCCAAGTAACTGGAACCACAGGCTTGTGCTACCATGCCCGGCTAATGTTGGTTCATTGTAGTAACGAGATCTCTCCATGTCGCTCAGACTGGTCTCGAACCAGAGAACTCAGGCAATCCTCTCACTTCTGCCTCCCAAAAACTGTATCCCCAGTGCCCTTTACATAGTAAACACTAAATACATATTTGTGAAATGAATAATAATGGACATACCCTAAATTTACATGTATATTAATTGAAATCTCACAGCACCTCATGAGACAGGTACTATCATCAGTTTCAT
>NW_007188729.1:0-797 GCF_000164805.1 Carlito syrichta
TAGAACGTCTCAGTGAAACAGGAATGCTCCCCAAACCTGGGTAGTTACAATGTAAATTGCAAATGGGCAAAGTGAAAAGTAATGATTTTCCTCTCTGTCATCTATAAAATTAGGATTTAAGATTTTGTCTTTTTGGCATAGGACATCAGGCTGTTCACAGCCTATTTGCAATATTCAAGGGCTAGATAAGACTTCTCAGTTCAAAGGACAAGAGCTTTTATCTGTCAAGCCTTGCACTATGAGTTTCGTTTCAAAAATCATGTAGGCCTGATGGAAATAAAATTGAACTTGAGTTTGAGTGTCAACTCTGAAATTTACAGGCATCATTACCCTGCCCGAAAATACTTGATTTCCTCTTCTGCGAAATGAGACAGATCTTATCTAGGCTCCTTTATACCCATCCAGCATACTGCATTGTTCTATAATGTGATGTTAATGTGAGCTACTGTTATCAGTGCATAATCCACATATCGAGTTGTTTCCCCAAATGCCGAGAAGATTAGGAAAGAAACAAAAATGGACAAAAAGTGTGGGTTGTATATTCTTTGCCAAGAAGTAGTTTGTTTCTTTTTCATAGTTATGTCACTTCTTTGTGTATTAATATTTTATACATAAGGTGTTAGAAGCTCTAACCTCATTGGCTGGAGAGGTATTTTAATAGGCAGATTATGATCTTGAGAGGAAAAATAAAATTTGGTGTAATTTGATAGGACTTCACGCCTGGAAAAGATTTAAAGTCTTGACCAAGACTAATGCAAGTTATGTATTTAATTACAAATCCTGGTTAGATTCTTGCT
>NW_007188730.1:0-825 GCF_000164805.1 Carlito syrichta
GTAGTTACAATGTAAATTGCAAATGGGCAAAGTGAAAAGTAATGATTTTCCTCTCTGTCATCTATAAAATTAGGATTTAAGATTTTGTCTTTTTGGCATAGGACATCAGGCTGTTCACAGCCTATTTGCAATATTCAAGGGCTAGATAAGACTTCTCAGTTCAAAGGACAAGAGCTTTTATCTGTCAAGCCTTGCACTATGAGTTTCATTTCAAAAATCATGTAGGCCTGATGGAAATAAAATTGAACTTGAGTTTGAGTGTCAACTCTGAAATTTACAGGCATCATTACCCTGCCCGAAAATACTTGATTTCCTCTTCTGCGAAATGAGACAGATCTTATCTAGGCTCCTTTATACCCATCCAGCATACTGCATTGTTCTATAATGTGATGTTAATGTGAGCTACTGTTATCAGTGCATAATCCACATATCGAGTTGTTTCCCCAAATGCCGAGAAGATTAGGAAAGAAACAAAAATGGACAAAAAGTGTGGGTTGTATATTCTTTGCCAAGAAGTAGTTTGTTTCTTTTTCATAGTTATGTCACTTCTTTGTGTATTAATATTTTATACATAAGGTGTTAGAAGCTCTAACCTCATTGGCTGGAGAGGTATTTTAATAGGCAGATTATGATCTTGAGAGGAAAAATAAAATTTGGTGTAATTTGATAGGACTTCACGCCTGGAAAAGATTTAAAGTCTTGACCAAGACTAATGCAAGTTATGTATTTAATTACAAATCCTGGTTAGATTTCTTGCTTGCCATATTAAGCAGAATAGATTGGCTATTTGGAAAGTAATAATGCCATCTGGCAATATTTTTGCTG
>NW_007188731.1:0-1041 GCF_000164805.1 Carlito syrichta
TTCATAATAATTCTAGAAAGTATTTATAACTTCACATTCTTTCATGGAATGCTAGTTTGTGACAGACAGTTCACAACTGGTTATTTCTAATTTTCACTGGTAATTAAGATTACTAGGTATTCCAAGTTCTAACCAAAATATGTAATTAAAGCTACTAGAAATAATAAAAAATGAAACTGTATGCACAGAATATAAGGAATGTAAGATTTTTTGGCAGGAAAATTTTTACGACATAAAAAGATACACTTCTGTTAAGAAAAAAAGAGCAATTTTGTCCTAGTTTAGAGGTTAAAGATTGATTTATAATTTAAAAAGAGTCAAAAATTAAATGGATAAAAAATGGATACAGAAAGTTGTAAAGAGAGAATAAGAAAGCAAGAATTTTGTTATTTTTCTGTTAAAAGAACAAAGTTTTCTTGGATTATTATACAAGGGTCTTCATTACCTGTTGAATATTCTGCCTAGGAGAAAAAGAGTCACAGTCTTCTCAAAATAATTTCCTGTGTTTCATTTTGTCTTATCAGGGTCTTTGATTACTTAAGAAAACTTAATATTAAACTTAACATTAAAAAAAGACATAACTTTCTGTATTGGTCTTTTAAATTTTTGTCATTTAGTTAAATAGATACCTGAATAATGTTTTAGAATGATCTGTGATCCTATTTAATCAAGGATTTTAAATATTTTGGTATTTTTGACGTTATCAAAACTAAATTATAAATATACTGCTTTGGAACTCAAACCAATTTTGATTTTCCTGAGGGACCTAGAAAATCTCAAAAGATTTGTTTTCTATCCTTAGAAAGCAAAGATGTTAAACTAGGCTTATTTGATATGTTAAATTACATGTGAAACACTGTCAATAAGAAGTGATCCTAAACATAGAATTTTTGTTATATTTGCTATAAATATGTATATTTGTAGGTATATGTTATTAATATAAGTATTAAGAAAATTGCACACAATTTCTAGAAATCTGATATGTCCTGTATAATGTTATCAGTCATAATTTGAGTTATTATCTTTAAAGTGTATAAATCA
>NW_007188732.1:0-867 GCF_000164805.1 Carlito syrichta
TTCATGGCCCTCCCGCGGAACTTGCTCCATGACACCTGGGTGACTGACTGTCAGTCTGGTATGGCTCCAGGTCCCTCCTTTCCTGGGCACTGCTCTCAAGAGCAGCCTTCACTGGATCAGGCTTAGCTCCTAGACCTCACACCTTCTTCTGTGTAATGGTGTGAAAGAGCTCCATGGAGCTCATGCTGGCACAAGAGCAAAAGATACAACATACTCAAGTCCAAGTGTCTCTATTATTATTCTATGCTATTCTGCCATAGAAGTTCAGTCGACGTTTGAACTCCCATGTAGGATAATTAATCAGGACCCAGGCTCGAATCACTTGACAGTGGGGCCTTCGACCCATTGTGTTTGAGGAAATAGGGAGGAGCAGCAAGAAAGGAAAATGGGAAAGCTTGATAGGATTGGCCTTCTTTGAAATTATGGGAAGCAATGTGGAAGATATATTTGAAAGCATTAGAACACTTCACTGAGAATAAAAGACTTCTTTAGTTCTTTTCAGTAAACCTCTTTGGATTTTCCCCCTGATTTCCATCCAGTGGCGTCATTAGTCTTTACTTCACTCTGTGTCTTGCGATCATAGGATTACCTAAGCCATTTTCATAATTGTAACCTCTTTAGGGGCACCAACATTCCCTTGAAGAGTGAAGGCTCATGATTCACCCCTTCTTTGACTCAGCAAATAGTTTTGTGTAAAATAAAGCAGAGGATCCAAAGCAGAAGAATGGTCAGTGCACTGCCCTTCAGCCTGCAACAGATGGGGAGTCCAACTCAAAAACAAACAAAACAAAGCAAAGCAGAAAGCAAGGTACGAAAAGAGAGAGGGAGGAAGAAAGAGCCTAGGGCCTGATGGCTTCACAGCTGATT
>NW_007188733.1:0-807 GCF_000164805.1 Carlito syrichta
AAATACTTTAACTTGCTCTTTGGTCAGGTTGACTGAGTCGTTAAATATGTTTGTATCTTTCTAGAATGTAACACTAAGATAAAATTTATAAAGTAGGTAGATGAAGAGGTTGAATCTACTAAGAGCAAAGAGGATGATTTCAACAGGCACAAGTTCAAAGCATCTGAGTCTTGCTCATGTACATGCTGACTTAATTGGAGTTACCCAGGGAACAACCACCATGTAGATCCCAGGATAGAGAAGATGGATGTACTGAGATGGAATGAATCACAGATTCTCAATTCTTTAATTTAGGAGATAGGCATTATGTCACTAGCCATTACCTTTAATCTGAAATAATAAATAACAAAGGTATTAAAGAGAAAAGGTTTGTCAGACTCCTTAATAATTGGATAGATATTTAGAATCAATAACAACAATGTAAAAGAAGAGATGCATTTATTTATTTGATCACCTCTAGGGTAGAGCTAGCAGTAAAATAAATGGACAGATTGAATGAAGTAAATTTTAACAATGTCAAAGGATATATGTGTATATACTTTTTAATTAGTAAACTTTATTTTTTAGCGTAGTTTTAGGTTCACAGCCAAAGTAAGTGGAAATCCCAAGGAGTTCCCATAAACTCTCTGACTTTGCACATGCCCAAAATCTGACACTTTCAACATCCTGCACCACCTGGGGACATTATCAGAACTGATGAAACTATATTCACACATCATCACTCAAAGTCCACTGTGTTTTCATTAGGGTTCACTGTAGATGTTGTACATTGTCTAGGTTTTGATGACTGTACAATGACATGTGTTC
>NW_007188734.1:0-623 GCF_000164805.1 Carlito syrichta
CCTGTTTTGATTACTGTAAACATATAGTAAAGTTTGAAGTCTAGGACGGCGATAGCACCTGCTTTGTTTCTTTTGATATGGATTGTTTTGGTTATTTATGATTGTTTATGGTTATATATGAATTCTTTTTTTTTTTTAGTTGGAGTCTTACTCCGTCGCCCAGACTGGAGTGCAGTGGCCGCTCCCAGCCACCGCAGCCTCGCCTGCTGGGCTCCAGTGATCCTTCCACCTCAGCCTTCCAAGTAGCTGGAATTACAGGCATGCGCTACCATGCCCGGCTAATTTTTTTTTTTATTTATTGTAGAGATGAGGTCTTGCCTGCCCAGGCGGGTCTCGAACCCGTGGGCTCAGGCCATCCACTCACCTCAGCCTCCGAAAGGCACGGGATTACAGGCTGAGCCACCAAGCCTGGCTTATATGAATTCTTTATTGTAATTTCCTTGACTGAGAAAATGATGTTAACTTAATGGTTATTTCAATGTATCTGTAGATTGCCTAAAAGGCTAATTTTTAATTTAAAAGATGTAAGCATGTCATGGAAACAAGCAGGTCTGTTGGGAGCCAACATCTATAGCTACATGGCTGAGGCCTGTAAAGACCCATCTGGAAAATTGCCTCTGACA
>NW_007188735.1:0-760 GCF_000164805.1 Carlito syrichta
GTTTTGATTACTGTTAAACATATAGTAAAGTTTGAAGTCTAGGACGGCGATAGCACTGCTTTGTTTCTTTTGATATGGATTGTTTTGGTTATTTATGATTGTTTATGGTTATATATGAATTCTTTTTTTTTTTTTTAGTTGGAGTCTCACTCCGTCGCCCAGACTGGAGTGCAGTGGCCGCTCCCAGCCACCGCAGCCTCGCCTGCTGGGCTCCAGTGATCCTTCCACCTCAGCCTTCCAAGTAGCTGGAATTACAGGCATGCGCTACCATGCCCGGCTAATTTTTTTTTTTATTTATTGTAGAGATGAGGTCTTGCCTGCCCAGGCGGGTCTCGAACCCGTGGGCTCAGGCCATCCACTCACCTCAGCCTCCGAAAGGCACGGGATTACAGGCTGAGCCACCAAGCCTGGCTTATATGAATTCTTTATTGTAATTTCCTTGACTGAGAAAATGATGTTAACTTAATGGTTATTTCAATGTATCTGTAGATTGCCTAAAAGGCTAATTTTTAATTTAAAAGATGTAAGCATGTCATGGAAACAAGCAGGTCTGTTGGGAGCCAACATCTATAGCTACATGGCTGAGGCCTGTAAAGACCCATCTGGAAGATCGCCTCTGACATAGGATATCAGTTATACCTATAATATTGGTGTGTGATTAGTGACCAGCGTGCATACATGGCAGTAAACTTATAAGTAAATCTCTATACACCTGATGGAAAGTTGCACAGCAGAATTATTTTATATGACCTTGTCCCTT
>NW_007188736.1:0-1461 GCF_000164805.1 Carlito syrichta
TACTTGCTGTTCTCTACATCTTGAAATTTCTTCATCAGATATTTTATGACTAGCCCTCATACTCATCCAGTTTTTGGTGACAAGTTATTTTTTCAATGACATCTATTGTGAAACTCTATATTTAAAATTAAAACCACTGACCACTACTCTGTACTTTGTTCCCCTTTACTTGATTATACTTGTTATCTTTATTTATAGCAATAAACACTATGTATTGTAATTTATTGAATTCTATGTTTAATAGGTATGTAAGCTTCATCTCTTTGACTATAATCAACATTAAGTAAATTGAATAATATTCTTATTGATTTTACTTATTTTTTAATGTTTCTCCCCCTAAATAAGGTTTTACAAGCAGCAATTTTGTGCCTTTATATATTATCATATACTTATATTTTTATAGAGAGTCTGTCTTCTTTTTTGATTATTGAATTTTCCCAAGTAAAATAGTCCAAAAATTAAATATCAAGTTTGTCCTTGTATTTTTAAGGCACATGCAGTTAACTGCCAGATCATTTGTTTAATACCAGATATCATTTATACAGTGTAAAATATTTTGAAACATTTTTATGCATTAATTTAAATTCCAACTAATATGAATGTCTATTTCTCATTTATAAATCGTAGTAACTAAAATTCTAGTTGTTTACTAAAATTCTCAAATGTTCCTTTTTAAATTCAGTGTGTCACTTATGATCAGAATGTGGCCATCATTTCATTTTCTAAGGTAACTCAATAGCTTCTAAATATTAATGAATTTTCCTTGGGCATAATGACTGCTTATAAATAATGCTATTAATTTACTTTACTATTTATGTTCTTTTTCACCTTCCCATTCAAATTGGAATTTTCTATGATGCCTGAGCACCTATATAATTTTTTTAAAGTAACTGATCTCCTATTTTTAGATCTCTTATTTACAGATTATATTAATATTTAGATATTCATTTTATTGATATTTAAAATAAAATGAGTGCTATATAAAGTATTTAAATATGTATTTTATTATGTATCTATAAATAATATTTATATATGTATTATGTTATCAGTGGAATTTATATAAATATAACAGAACATATATTTATATTTGTATAAAAGTGTTATTGCTAACTACATCTCGCTCAATTTGTCATCTTTCTCCAATTTCCAACTATTGTGCTGTATAAATTTTTAAAATTTTTTCTGAAATGCAACTTTTCTGAAAATTTGTCTTTAATGTAGCTCAAAGACAATATGTTCTATAAACTATTGCACAACTCAAGATATTTTCACTTTAACTGATTTCATCATTTAAATGTCATCGTCCTAATCTTTCTTTAGCCTGTTTACTAATATCAAGAGTGGAAAATAGAGTTCGATACTAGTATAATTTCTTTTATTTTTTGGCATCTATAACCTATATTTTCCACCTAAATGCTTATTTTGAAATTTTTAATAATTTTGGTATTTTTTTGAGATCAG
>NW_007188737.1:0-649 GCF_000164805.1 Carlito syrichta
ACACTTCTTCATGATGTAGAATTGATATGAATTCTCCAAAAACCTGTTTGGAGGTGGATGGGTCTAGGTTTGAATCTCTTCTCTGTAAGCTTTGGCAAGTCACAAACCCTTTCCCTTTTCTGTAAAAGGAAGATAGAAAGAAAGGCTGCCTTCAAGAGTTATTTTTTAGAAGGTCAATAAAATGTATTTGAGATGTTTGTGAAGTACTTACCTTAGGGTCATAGAGGCAATGGACACTCAAAAAGATGTTGACAATTATGTTTATCTCCTTAAGAGTGGCCTTTACAATATAAATAGAGCCTTGGGCTGCAGATGTCAGAAACACACTCTTTAGTGATTTTAGCTTTTATTTATTTATTTACTTTTGAGTTGGAGTCTCACTCTGTCGCCCAGACTGGAGTGCAGTGGCTGCTCCCGGCCACCGCAGCCTCGACCTGCTGGGCCCCGGCGATCCTTCCGCCTCAGCCTTCCGAATAGCCGGAATTACAGGCGCGCGCTACCACACCTGGCTAATTTTTTGATTTGATTGTAGAGATGAGGTCTCGCCTGCCCAGGTGGGTCTCGAACCCGCGGGCTCAGGCAATCCACTCACCTCAGTCTCCCAAAGGCACGGGATTACAGGCTGAGCCACCGAGCCCGGCGATTTTAC
>NW_007188738.1:0-1471 GCF_000164805.1 Carlito syrichta
CTCATCTGCCAGCAAACTCAATCACATCACTCCATCTCCCTTCCAAAACCCTTATTTCTTGTTCAGTGTGTGCATGACAGGAATTACAAACACTCGCTTAGCAAATTGATTATGGATCAAGTAGACTCAAAGAGGACCAAATGGAGATAGTACAAGTGCAACCATATACATTTATAAAGGTTTTAGGTACAGCATAATTAAATATGCAGACTTTGGTCTCTTGATGCACCCTTCACTTTAATTTGGAGACTGCTGGTCTAGAGATTGGGTGATAAGAGCACAGGTTCAAAGTCAGAGAGAGGATTTGCAGTCCTCTTAGAACCACTGAGGACCTGGGCTATAGCAAGAACAGAGAGGATGGAGAGAAAAGTTGTAAATGTAGGGAAGACCAATTTTGGGAACTGGTTTGATAGAAAGTAAAGAGGCAGTGAGGTAGAATGGGTGAACCCCAGGTTTTGGGCTTAGGTGATTCTGGTGATAATTCCTTCATGATCCTAGATTGAGAGTATATTGCCTAAAGATGAACTGAACCATCCTAATTGTAAAGCAAACCTCTCACCTATTAACTCTTCGGTTCTCAAATTCCTGAGACAATTAACATATTTTGGCCAGAAGAGCTTCCTAGAGGGATTATTAAAATACAGAAAAAAATTAAAGGCATTTTCTGATCTGGAGGAAAGAAAACACATTTCATGTATGATGTGGTAGTTTGAGGCTCTTCCAAGTTTCAGCCTTTGGAAGGAGAGAAGAGGTGAATATTCTGGTACACAGGGAAATGCCTTTCATATGGGGAATTTGTAACTTGGACATGGTAATTAAATCGATGGGAGTTGAACAGGCTTACTTTACCAAAACAATGAGAGCCAATACTGCAAAGAAAAAAGATTCATAAATTAGGAAATGGCGAGTGAATGGTCTTTTAATAAAACTGTGGAATTCTTCAAATTTAATGGTATTGTTTCCACAAGAGGCAGGCATCAAAATTACCCTAGAGCAAAGAACATGTAGAATCAACCCTTGAAGCCCTTGTAGCAGGCCCTTAAATGATAATCACCCACTTCTACCACATTAGGTAGAGATACCACAAATATTCAGAAATATATGTCTCTTCATAATTAGCACAGAGTGCATTTTATTTGAAATGAGAATTGCAATCAATTCTTGACTATACACCCACAGATTACCCACATTGTGGCTTACTGTGTTATAATAAATACTTCCATTCTTTTACATTAACTGACTTGTTGACACACAATACTCTATTTAGACCTAATCTGCTGCCTGACTGAACTAACCAGTTTTCTTTGATGCCCCCCAAAAGCTCTCTGTATACAAAGTATAGTATTGTCTTATAAATCTTTTTTGAGTTGGAGTCTCACTCCATGGCCCAGGCCGGAGTATAGTAGCATGCTCATAGCCACCCAGCGTTGATGTGCCAGGCTCCGGCAATCCTTCTGCCTCTGTCTTCCTA
>NW_007188739.1:0-780 GCF_000164805.1 Carlito syrichta
TTTCAGCCTTTGGAGGAGAGAAGAGGTGAATATTCTGGTACACAGGGAAATGCCTTTCATATGGGGAATTTGTAACTTGGACATGGTAATTAAATCGATGGGAGTTGAACAGGCTTACTTTACCAAAACAATGAGAGACAATACTGCAAAGAAAAAAGATTCATAAATTAGGAAATGGCGAGTGAATGGTCTTTTAATAAAACTGTGGAATTCTTCAAATTTAATGGTATTGTTTCCACAAGAGGCAGGCATCAAAATTACCCTAGAGCAAAGAACATGTAGAATCAACCCTTGAAGCCCTTGTAGCAGGCCCTTAAATGATAATCACCCACTTCTACCACATTAGGTAGAGATACCACAAATATTCAGAAATATATGTCTCTTCATAATTAGCACAGAGTGCATTTTATTTCAAATGAGAATTGCAATCAATTCTTGACTATACACCCACAGATTACCCACATTGTGGCTTACTGTGTTATAATAAATACTTCCATTCTTTTACATTAACTGACTTGTTGACACACAATACTCTATTTAGACCTAATCTGCTGCCTGACTGAACTAACCAGTTTTCTTTGATGCCCCCCAAAAGCTCTCTGTATACAAAGTATAGTATTGTCTTATAAATATTTTTTGAGTTGGAGTCTCACTCCATGGCCCAGGCCGGATTATAGTAGCATGCTCATAGCCACCCAGCGTTGATGTGCCAGGCTCCGGCAATCCTTCTGCCTCTGTCTTCCAAGTAGCCAAAACTACAGGTGTGCACTAGCACACCAG
>NW_007188740.1:0-696 GCF_000164805.1 Carlito syrichta
CAAAGTTGGCTTAACTAGCTGTCCACCTACCTGACCAGCCTGCTAACCAGCCACCTTAACTTGCCAGCCACCTAGCTAGCCAGCCAGCAAACCACCTGACTTAACTAGCTGACATAACTAGATAACCATCCAGCTAGCCAGCTGGCTTAATGAGCCAGCAACGTAACTTGCCAACTGGCTAGCCAGCTCACTGAACTCGCTGATTTAACTAGCTAGGCAGACGACTAGCCAGTTGAATTAACTAGCTAGCTACCTACCTAGCCAGATGGCTAGCCAGCTGACTTAAGTAGCTGACTTAACTAGCTGAATTACCCAACTAGCCAGCTGGCTGACCAGTTAAATTAACTAGCTAGTTACCTAGCTAGCAGGCTGGATAACCAGGTGAATTACCTAGCTGACTTAATCTGCTAGCCAGTTGGCTAACCAGCTGTCTCAACTAGCTGATTTAATTGTTAGCCACCTGGTTCACCAGCTGACTTAACTATCTATCTACCTAGCTATCTATGTGGTAGCCAGCTAACTTAACTTGTTAGCTACCTAATTTTCCCAGTGAATTCCCAGCTGACTTAACTATTTAGCTACCTAGCTAACAAGCTGGCTAGTGCACTGACTTAACTAGGTGACTTAACTAGCTAGCAGCTGGATAACCCAGCTGATTACCAACCTGATGACCTATCCAGTCAGTTGATTAGCCAG
>NW_007188741.1:0-857 GCF_000164805.1 Carlito syrichta
CTGTTCTGTGCTAACAGCCTACAGTATAGAAACTGCAATCTTAGGAATACATTTGAGAGAAATCATCCCCTATGTAAAGAAAAGAGATGGACTATAATAGTTATGACATCATAGTTTCAGAGCTACGTTCTCAAAACCGTACAAATGTTCATCCACGAGTTTCAAAAACATATTTGAGAGTCATCAGAAAATGACGAAATATGAATAACGTACATTCACATGGTTGCATGTAGGAAACCAAATTTTTCTCAAAACCAAATTCATGCTTACCATGATATGACCTCCTATACTGCGATAAAAGAAGTAAAACAAGCCACTTTTTTGGAAATACAGGCAAATAGGCTAAAATGAGGTTAAAATACTATACCTTGATAATTAAGTTAATATTTACCTTCAGCTAAATGCCAGAAATTTCGTATCTTTAGTCAGATAGTAAGCACAAAAAGAACAATTTTATTATGATTTTGGTATGCTTCCTCCATTAAAAACTTAAGGTTATATGATTGCAAACTTAGAGAATATAATGAAGAAACTTATACCCCTTTACTAATGAATATAGAAAAGGCCAAAATCACCTCAATTGCTATTTCTAACAATAGGCACAAAAGCAGTGTTCTGTTTAACTTGGTTTTCGCTAAGACTTTGTCATGCCTGTGTACATCAGTGATATTGGTCTGTGGTATTCTTTGTTTTTACTTTGCGTGTGTCTGTCTTGTTTTGCTATCAGAGTAGTTCTGGGCTCATGTAGTCAGTTGGGAATTATTTCTGCCTCTTCGATTTTGGTGAAGAGTTTAAATGAAACTTATATTTGCTTTTCACCTGCTTGGACAAATTCAGCTGTGAAGCCATCAGGCCTA
>NW_007188742.1:0-839 GCF_000164805.1 Carlito syrichta
TAAATGAACTTATATTTGCTTTTCACCTGCTTGGACAAATTCCGCTGTGAAGCCATCAGGCCCTAGGCTCTTTTTTCCTCCCTCTCTCTTTTCTTCCTCTTTCTTTCTGCTTTGTTTTGTTTTGTTTTGTTTTTTGAGTTGGGCTCCCCATCTGTTGCAGGCTGAAGGGCAGGGCACTGACCATCCTTCTGCTTTGGATCCTCTGCTTTATTTTACACAAAACTATTTGCTGAGTCAAAGATTGAGTGAATGATGAGCCTTCACTCTTCAAGGGAATGTTGGTGCCCGCTGATTACCTAAAGAGGTTACAATTATGAAAATGGCTTAGGTAATCCTATGATCGCAAGACACAGAGTGAAGTAAACACTAATGACGCCACTGGATGGAAATCAGGGGGAAAATCCAAATCGGTTTACTGAAAAGAACTAAAGAAGGCTTTTATTCTCAGTGAAGTGTTCTAATGCTTTCAAATATAACTTCCACATTACTTCCCATAATTTCAAAGAAGGCCAATCCTATCAAGCTTTCCCATTTTCCTTTCGTGCTGCTCCTCCCTATTTCCTCAACCACAATGGGTCGAAGGGCCCACTGTCAAGAGATTCGAGCCTGTGTCCTGAATAATTAGCATACATGGGAGTTCAAATGTCGACTGAACTTCTATGGCAGAATAGCATAGAATAATAATACAGACACTTGGACTTGAATATGTTGTATCTTTGGCTCTTGTGCCAGCATGAGCTCCATGGAGCTCTTTCACACCATTACACAGAAGAACGTGTGAGGTCTAGGAGCTACGCCTGATCCAGTGAAGGCTGCTCTTGAGAGCAGTGCCAGGAAAG
>NW_007188743.1:0-918 GCF_000164805.1 Carlito syrichta
GACCCCTTCACAGTGTTAAGGACTACGTCCCAGAATGGGAAAGCGTACTGGACAAGGACAATCCTCTAAAGCTAAGAGTGCGCCGCTCTCACTTATCCCCCTAAGACTAATAGTATATATATCATGTTTCTTATGTAATGCCATAGCCAACCCACAATCTATTTGGGATACAAAATACCAAGAGGAAATTGATGCTGCCACAGAAATCCAACCACAACCCAAACCCCTAGTAAACCCACACCAGCCCCAGAACTTAACATGGAAGGTCGTAGATCTTACCACAGGTACCATCATTTGGCAGGCATCCAACATAACCCCTCCTAGAACCTGGTTTCCAACTATAACTGGGGACTTAAAAGACTTTTTCCCGAGAGATGTCTGGAAATGTTCCCACCCTGAAACAGTCCCCAAAGGTGCCCACACCACCCAGATCCATTACATGTGTAAAAGGCGGGCCCTTACAACTCCTCAGTTTCCTAAATACAAATACTTCTATGTATGCCCTGGCCATGATCAGGATAAAACCTGTAAAGATGCCACTGAATACTATTGCCCCAGCTGGTCTTGTGTCTCCACGGGAGACATAACATGGCAACCTGCCAAATTCCATGATTTAATTAAGATGCAAAGACTAACCCCTATTTCTGAACAGTCACCTTGCTTTACTTTTGAAATCTGCAATCCCGTAACTATAAGCTTCACTGAGAAAGGGAAGAAAGCTCAAGGTTGGGATATAGGAAAAACATGGGGAATCCGGTTATATGACCCAATACACTCAGGATGGAAGAATTCAGGTAACTTCTTTATGATTAGACTATCCATCCGGGCCCCCAGTCAGAAAACCAAAACCCTTGATATGGGACCCAACCCTGTTATAGCACCTAAACTTAAACCAAAAGTTAAACCTAAGCCCACAAC
>NW_007188744.1:0-634 GCF_000164805.1 Carlito syrichta
TCCGATGTTCACTGAAACCTGGATGGAGTTAGTGTCTATCCTACTGGGTGACCTTTCACAGAAGCAAAAAGTGAGTATCACATGTCCTCACTCATAAGTAGACCTTTAACGACCATCATAATAAAAAAAAAAGATTTTCAGAGTTGGGAAATCAGAAGGGAGGGGGAGGGGCAGGATTTGCTGTAGTAGCATTCTGCAGGGGAAGCGGGGAAGTTCAGGGACAGGCCTGACCAACAAGGGTTCCTGTAAAATGAATATTAATATATTTCATCCTGAATTGTATCCTACATCTTTCAAATTACAAATGAAGAAGAAAACGTTTATACCAGATCCCTGAATCCATGGCCAGTCATTAGAAAGGAATTCTTGTTTCTATAGACTTAATCACTTTTTTCCACACCCAAATAAAAACACATACCCTTATTTTATTGAAATGTGCTTAGATAAAATATCCTATTGCTGATTTTTAATTAACTTATTTTTGAAATATATCCCAGTTGACTCATTCGATATGTTTCATTGAGTATAGATAGCAACTGTATACTACTGCTTAAAATGAATTGTCCCGATTTGTGTCTTTTTCCCTGCAGCGGTATGTGTAGATCCTGGCATGTTTCCTTTCTGACCATGTTTG
>NW_007188745.1:0-1269 GCF_000164805.1 Carlito syrichta
CAAGGGTTCCCGTAAAATGAATATTAATATATTTCATCCTGAATTGTACCCTACTTCTTTCAAATTACAAATGAAGAAGAAAACGTTTATACCAGATCCCTGAATCCATGGCCAGTCATTAGAAAGGAATTCTTGTTTCTATAGCCTTAATCACTTTTTTCCACACCCAAATAAAAACACATACCCTTATTTTATTGAAATGTGCTTAGATAAAATATCCTATTGCTGATTTTTAATTAACTTATTTTTGAAATATATCCCAGTTGACTCATTCGATATGTTTCATTGAGTATAGATAGCAACTGTATACTACTGCTTAAAATGAATTGTCCCGATTTGTGTCTTCTTCCCTGCAGCGGTATGTGTAGATCTCTGGCATGTTTCCTTTCTGACCATGTTTGCGTTTTCTCATGTGTTAGTGTTACGTTGGAGTTGTTGAAATGTATCAGACACCTACCCTGCACAATGAATGGTACCTGCTGTCAATCTCTCTCTTGTGGGGGCGGGGCTCCGGGTCCCTCGCCATTGCGGGGCTGCAGCGCCCTGGCGTGAGGACGGCGCGTCGCGTCCCGGCCGCGTGACCTGCTGGGTTGACGCGATCCTTCCTCAGAATCCTGCCTGCGAGCACCGAGGCGCAACGCGGTTCCGCCTCCCGGGCCGCGGCCTCCCACGGAGTGCTTCGGACTCCCGCGCTGCGGGAGCCCAGAGTGTGGCTCGCGGCGACTGGGACGACCGCGGAGCTGGACCCCCGCTGGCGGCGGAGCCGGGCCCCCCGCAGGCGGCGGAGCTGGGGCACCCCTACCACGTCGAGGGAACGTGAGTCAGGCCGCTCTTGGACATGGACCCTTAACCGTGAGTTCACAGACTCTTCTTTTCTTGTATTTTCTAACCTGTGTTGTGGCTTTTGCTGGAAGTGCAACTGCTGGATTATGCATGAGAGTATCCCGTTTTCTGAGAAGTGTGTGTGGAAGGACTGCCCTATTCCCACGGAATGTATGTGGCCATAAATGTGTCCACTGATTCCTCAGTGTTCGTTCTGTTCCATGGATCAATCGTTAGGGTTTTATACCATTGCCTCTGTGTTTGGTTTACTGGACTTTGGTGAAAGCAGAGAGTGTGAAACCCTACACTTTGCCCATTTTGAAGAGAGTTTGGGCTATTGCCGGTCTCATGCAATTCTTCTGAAAGACTAGACATTTGGGTTTTGGGCGAGATTTCTTTGTGTTTTTAATGCGTTGTGTAGTAGTGGCATCTTCCCACGTCATGGTT
>NW_007188746.1:0-306 GCF_000164805.1 Carlito syrichta
AGTAAGCCAGGTACCTGGTGAGCTGAATTAACTAGCTGAATTAACCAGATAGCCAGCTGGATATCCAGCTGACTTAAACAGTTAGCTACCTAGTTAGCCAGCTGGGAAGCCAGGTGAATTAACTAGCTGATTGAAATAGCTGGCCAGCTGGATAGCCAGCTGACTTAACTAGCTACCTACTTAGCTACTCAGCTGGCAAGCCAGCGGACATAATTAGTTTACTTAACCTGCTAACAAGCTAGCTAGCCAGCAGACTCAACTAGCTGAATTAACTAGTTAGCTAGCTGGCTAGCCAGCTGACTTAAC
>NW_007188747.1:0-925 GCF_000164805.1 Carlito syrichta
ATGACTGCAAGTCATATGCATGCATATACATGAATTGTAAGTATCCAAGAAGTGTTTTCTGAATGACAAATAAAAGAAGCATTACTTCATGGATTAACAAATGCCACAGGTCAAATTATACCTCTCTCTCCCTCTCACCCCCAACAAAAACAAATGTCAAAATGACATGAAGCAGACACTGAAAAAACAATCTGTAACAAAGGTGCTGTGTTCCTTACCATGTGAAAAAAGGAGTCCTATTTTACTTAAGAATAGCATCACTGAATTCACAAAACCAGTCACCACTTTCAAATGCTTGTGCATAGACTGGTACTGTGTCATGTAACAGGATGTTTGATTACATGTGGGTCAGTGGAAACCACCCTTATCACTCCCACACATTTGTATTTATAAATTTACTTAGCTGTACAGTAAAACTAGCTATATATGACTTGTGCCAACTAATTTTACTAATGAGTGGATGAATAACAAGGTATATTTAAATAAGGCTTAGATCAAACTCATGAGTGAGAATTTTAGCAACCGAACAGCCTGGTTATGAAAAGGACAAGTTCTCCAACTGAATCACAGTACATTTAATACACAGAGAGATGCTGCTGGCAGCCAAACCACAGCTTGAAAATCTGTTTATTTGCCAAACCAAATGCCTTTATACTGCTTTTCAGTTCCCTGCACCTTGTTGTTAAGAAGCCTACATTGGAAACAACTAAAACTAGAAACAGGATGGTGGATACCTTTGAAGAGTGTCCTGTTGGCGGGGAAGATTGGTATCATTCTGCCTTTAACCTGGGGGTGGTTACACAGGATTTGCATTGAGCTATCCTTTCTGTTTTCTGTACTTTTCTATGTGTGGGCTATACTTAAATTTAACAACAACAAAACACTCTTGCATTGAAAAAACCTTTTTTTAAAGTCTCTTCAATCC
>NW_007188748.1:0-689 GCF_000164805.1 Carlito syrichta
AGGGAGACCTCGTCTCTATAAAAAAAAATTTAAAAATTAGCTGAGCACGGTGGTGCATGCCTATAGTCCCAGCTACTTGGAAGGCTGAAGCAGGAGGATCACCCAAGCCTAGGAGTTTGATGTTGTGGTGAGCACTCCAGTCTGGTCAACAGAGCAAGATCTGGACTCAAAACAAACAAAAAACCCCAAACAAACAAAACAAAAACTAGAGAGTTATGAGGTAATTTTCTTTTATTACTTGGCAATTGTCTGAACTAAGTGGCTAACTGCTTAAGACATAGGGCAGAAGCACCATCAAGCTGGGCACTCAAGCTGTCTTCTGGAAATGAATTTCTGTGCCTTTCTGCACTGCTTTCTGCTTGGGGGTAGGGGTCTCCAGTAACTTCTAAGGTGACACCTACACTGGCTGCTGTCCAAGCAACTCTAGTGACTGCTGTGGGCAGGGGGGTTGGGGGGGAAACGTATCACGTGCATATTGGTTAATACAGGCTTGCCCTTTGAATACTATAGCAAAAGAACTTCGTCTAGCGTCTGCTGTAATTGTCTCATCTATAAGCCCCACCAGCCTCCTGTGCAGTTGTTATAACAGTGACGGCAACATTGAAGATGAAATAAATTAAGAGACATAAAGCCTGTTTCATATTAAGCATTGAATATTACAACCAGGCCATTTTCTCAGTACATGCTAA
>NW_007188749.1:0-625 GCF_000164805.1 Carlito syrichta
GGAGTTTGATGTTGTGGTGAGCACTCCAGTCTGGTCAACAGAGCAAGATCTGGACTCAAAACAAACAAAAAAACCCCAAACAAACAAAACAAAAACTAGAGAGTTATGAGGTAATTTTCTTTTATTACTTGGCAATTGTCTGAACTAAGTGGCTAACTGCTTAAGACATAGGGCGGAAGCACCATCAAGCTGGGCACTCAAGCTGTCTTCTGGAAATGTATTTCTGTGCCTTTCTGCACTGCTTTCTGCTTGGGGGTAGGGGTCTCCAGTAACTTCTAAGGTGACACCTACACTGGCTGCTGTCCAAGCAACTCTAGTGACTGCTGTGGGCAGGGGGGTTTGGGGGGAAACGTATCAGGTGCTTATTGGTTAATACAGGCTTGCCCAGTGAATACTTTGCAAAAGAACTTCTTCCAGCGTCTGCTGAAATTGCCTCCTCTATAAGCCCCACCAGCCTCCTGTGCAGTTGTTATAACAGTGAGGACAACATTGAAGATGAAAATAAAAAGTAAGGAGACATAAAGCCTGTTTCATAATAAAGCATTGAATATTACAACACAGGCCCATTTTCTCAGTACATGCTAAGTTCTAGGTGCCGTTCTAAGCCAAATATTCCTGTCATGGA
>NW_007188750.1:0-972 GCF_000164805.1 Carlito syrichta
AGGCTGCATTTGTCTTAGTTTATTATTATTATTATTATTATTATTATTATTTTGGTTTATTTCTATGGACTTGTCCATTTATGATGGGTGATTTATAAACACAGCTGTCCACACCACAGAAAGTATTCAGCACTTTTGGACACAAAACAGCATGATGCCTGTGCCCCACCCTCCCTATTCATGTGATCTCACCCCAAGCAACTTTTTTTTGTTTTTCCTGATGAAAAAAGACCTCAAAGGGCAACATTACACTGATGTGGAAGACGTGAAACAAAAAACAGCAGAAGCACTAAAAGGCATCCAAATTGACAAGTTCACAAACTTCTTTGAGTAGTAGAAAAAGGATCTCGGTATGTGTACTGTATCAAATGGAGAGTACTTTGAAGGTGACAAGTTTAAAAATGTACGAAGAAATACACAATTATAAATTCTGGGTTTTTCGGGGGTCTTCCCTCATATATACACTAGGTACAAGGTATAACAAAACCAAATCTACCCATGAACATTAAGAGCAAGAATTAAGACTGAAGAAGATCAAAGATAGAGAGAACATGTAACGATTGTCAAATACAAAAAACATACTGCCTCTTAAAGAAGAACAAACTCACAGTAGATCAGACATCACATCTATTAATGCATGAACATAATAAAGAAGTATTTCCAAAACACTAAGGACAAAAAAATTGTCAACCATGACTTTTATAACTAGCTAAATTTTCATTCAAAGGTGAAGGTAACATGTTCTTTTTAGTAAGTTTGTGTTTTTTTTTTTTTTAAAGTTGTGCTGGAATTTGTGAAGAGATTTCTTTTTTAATTGCAATCCACATATCTGGGAGATAATGCTTTGAAAAGGTGACTTTTGACTACTTTTTTGCCCAATCTGGAATGTACCCAGATTCAGATTTTTGAGTATATTTTCCGGAAAAAATAGGGGATAATTAGAGAACAGGTGAGACCAGCTGCTCATCCTTT
>NW_007188751.1:0-773 GCF_000164805.1 Carlito syrichta
CACTGAGGGTGATGGGAAGGGATCTGGCCAGGAAGGAAGAGGCCACAATGGAGAGATGAGATTTGCAAAGTCCTGGCTATGTACTGCAGAAGACAGTGTTGAAACTGAGAGACAAAGATATAATGAGCACATATCCTTCTTAGCACTTATTTTTGCCTTGTAGTATAACTGTCTGTATATGTTCAACCATCTACTTTAGTGTTTAATGTAATGTAGCTTCCCCCCAGCACATGATATTGCCTTTTTCTTTCTTTCTTGAGTCAGGGTCTCACTCTATCACCCAGTCTGGAGTGCAGGGGCACAATTACGGATCACCGAAGCAACGATCTTCTGGACTGAAGAGATTTTCCTGCCTCAGCCTCCCGCATAGCTGGGACTACAGGTTTGCACCACAACGCCTGGCCAATTTCTCTATATTTTTTATTCTGTAGAGATGAGGTCTCACTGTGCTGCCCAGGCTGGTCTCAAACTCCTGAACTCAAACAATCCTCCCACCTCAGCCTCCCCAAATGCTGGGATTACTGGCATGAGCCACCCTGCCTGGATGTTATTGCCCATTTCTTATAGTGGCAATCCAAGAGACCTCAGTGAATAAATTAATAAAAGGAAAAGGAGAAAGGAAGGAGAGAGGGAAAGGACAGAATAGGATGAGAGGAAGGAAGAGGGAAGGAGGCAAGGAATAGCTGGGTTACAGCTGTGTGCTTCTGATGACCCTATGACACCCTGAGATGCCCCAGGAGTGCAGAGAGTTGGGACTTCCATGGGGTCTTGGA
>NW_007188752.1:0-774 GCF_000164805.1 Carlito syrichta
CCAGCACTGACCAAGGGTGGGTTAGGACCCGCACCAGAGAATCTGGACAGCGAGAAGAGACTACTCGGAGGCAGTTCTTCTGGGAACAGTCTGATCAGGACTGAAGCCAAGTTTTATTTGGACTCCTTCCAACTTATATACCATTTTCTATACCCTCCAGCAGTGTGATAATCACTGGGGGCGTACAAGTTCCGTGTTTTACAAACTATGCATCACAAGACCACCACGAAATCTGCAATTTCCAAGCAAACAATTCGAATTCCATGATGCCTGCCATGCTTACATTAAGGTCACAGGTGCACAATTTCAATACAAATCGTTCAAAGTGTTTTCCATAATGTTCAATGAATCATTCATATTATACTCTTTGTTCTATACCCTGATTAATACAAAAAACTTTTCTAAGTTAACTCTAGGTTCAATCCAAGTTCATTGACTCCCAATATTTTTAACGATTAATATTATCAACTTAACACTATACTATAATCTATAAGTTTACTTAAATGACTTAGCTGTTAGTTATACTATTATCCTATTACGATTTAACGTAATGCCTTATAACTCAGTTAAAACTTATTCTTAAACTACAAAACTTTACTATAATTCATATGTTTCATATGTCTAAACTTTAATTTTTATATGATCTGGTTATTGGACTTTAATACTATGCTATATCCTATTAAACTAATACCTTATCGTTAATTCTTTTATAAATCGTATAGTAACTCTTACACTTGAATATGTAGCAAAAGGAACAAACAGCAAGCATAGATT
>NW_007188753.1:0-1997 GCF_000164805.1 Carlito syrichta
TCTATAACCTGCCAGGTTAAGTTCACAGGTTGGTGGGGATTGGGGCTTGCCCGGAGGGATCCTAACCCTGTCATGAGGAAGCAGAAGAAGAAGTACAACATAGTTTTAGCTTTAGAGGATTGTCCTTGTCCTGTTTGCTTTTCCATTCCGGCACGTAGTCCTGCAGTACTGCAAATGGCTCAGCTGGTCGGACATGGGTGTAGTGGATCCACGGGACGATGCCGCCTACCTTGAGTGCGGTGGGTGTGGTTAAGATGACAACATAGGGCCCCTTCCAGCGTGGCTCCAGTGTTTGATGCTGGTGGTGCCGGACGTACACCCAGTCTCCTGGTCTATAATGGTGCTGGTCCAGGGGTGGCCCAGTCTCATAGAGAGCCTTTAGAACGGGCCACACCTGTTCATGTGCCCTTTGCAGTGCCCGCAAAGTAAAAATAAGTTGTTGGTCATCGAATTCAGTCAGGGTTTCAGATTTCAAGTTCGGAACAATAGGCGGTGGAATACCAAACATGATTTCGAAAGGAGTGAGGCCCATTTTATAAGGGGAATTACACACTCTATAGAGGGCGAAGGGGAGGAGAGTCACTCAGTCACTGCCAGTCTCCAAGGCTAATTTGGTTAGGGTCTCTTTTAATGTTCTATTCATACGCTCTACCTGCCCTGAACTTTGGGGTCTATATGCACAATGTAATTTCCAGTCTGCCCCAAGAACCCGAGCTATTCCCTGTGTTACCTTAGAGACAAAGCTTGGTCCATTGTCTGATCCTATCCGGATAGGGAATCCATACCTGGGCATGATGTCTTCTAGGAGCTTCTTGGCTACTATTTGAGCCGTTTCATGTTTCGTGGGAAACGCCTCAGTCCAACCTGAAAAAGTATCTATAAACACCAGTAAATACCTGTAACCATATTTTCCAGGCTTCACTTCCGTGAAGTCTACTTCCCAGTATGCTCCTGGCCGGTCTCCTCTAAACCTGGTTCCTGGGTTAGATTTGTGTGTAGAGGCATTAGTTACCCGGCAAGTGTGGCACTTGTCTACGATTTGTGCAATTTTTTGGTGTGAGTCTTTGATGGTTATCTTTGCATGGCGTATTAGGTCTCTCATCTTTTTTATTCCCATGTGTGTACTCCTGTGCATCTTTGTGAGAAGCCGTTGTCCTAATTTTTCTGGTAAAATTACGCTGCAGTCTGCCGCCCTCCACCAATCATGCAAGCACTGCACCATCGGTTGTCGTTTTATCCAGTTCAAATCTTCCTCTGTGTATTCTGGGCAGTCTGGCAATACTGGTGACCCTGGATCTGGCAGCGAGGCTACTAAGACACGGTTCAGGGAAAGAGCTGCCTCCTTCGCTTTTAAATCTGCCAAGCGATTGCCCCTGGCCACCGGCGTGTCCGCAGTCTGGTGCCCTGGGCAATGAATGATGGCTACTGCCTTAGGTAACCAGAGGGCCTATAATAAGTTAAGGATCTCAGCCTTATTTTTAATAATTTTCCCGTCTGCTGTCAGTAGCCCCCTTTCTCTGTAGATGGCCCCATGTACGTGTGCCGTGGCGAAGGCGTACCTGCTGTCGGTGTAGATGTTTACTCGTTTCCCTGCCCCCAGAGTTAGCGCCTTCGTCAGCGCGACTAATTCGGCTCGTTGTGCTGAAGTCCCGGCCTTCAGCGGCTCCGCCCAAACAGTCTCTGTTTCTGTGGTCACAGCGGCCCCTGCATACCTGGCCCCGTTCCGGATAAAACTGCTGCCCGTCGGTGTACCAGATGGCTTCGACGTTAGGCAAGGGCTGTGTCTTGGCGATCGGGCCTCACTCTGGGTACCTGGGCCAGGATTTCCTGACAGTCGTGGAGGGGCGCCTCCCAGTCCGGATTGGGGAGCAACGTAGCCGGATTTAAGGAGGCGGGAGTCTGGAACAAAATTCTAGCAGGATTTAAAAGTAAGCCCTGGTAATGCGTTAACCGGGCATTACTTATCCATCGATCTGGAGGTTGTCTGAGCACCCCTT
>NW_007188753.1:2279-4013 GCF_000164805.1 Carlito syrichta
CATATAGATAAAATGACTTTGTCAAATCAGGTTAGCCCAAGGGCTGGGGCTGAGAGTAACGCTCGCTGAGGCTGTTAAAGGCTTGGTTCATAGCCTCCGTCCAAACAAAATCCTGTTGTTTTTAGTAGCCTCATATAGAGGCTGAGCTAACTCAGCGAACCCAGGTATCCACAAGCGACAGAAACCCGCTGACCCCAGGAACTCGCGTACTTGTCGGACATTCTGCGGTGGGGGTATTTTTAAGACTGTCTCTTTCCTGGCGTCCGTCAGCCACCTCTGCCCTTCTTTTATTTTGTACCCCAGGTAGCTCACCTCTGTTCTGCAGATTTGTGCCTTTTTGGCTGAGGCGCGGTACCCCAGGGTGCCCAGAGTCTGCAGCAAGTCCTTGGTGCCTCGCAGGCATGTGTCTTGGTCCTCTGCCGCTAGTAGGATATCATCTACATACTGTAACAAGGTCAGGTTAGGGTTTCTCATACGGAACTCACTCAAGTCTTCATGTAGAGCCTCATCAAAGATGGTGGGTGAGTTCTTGAATCCTTGGGGCAGTCGCGTCCAGGTGAGCTGGCCATTGATGCCTCTCTCCGGGTCCGTCCACTCGAAGGCGAAAATGTCCTGACTCCGTGGGGCCAAAAGCAGGCTGAAAAAGGCATCTTTTAAATCCAACACTGTGTACCATGTTCTGGTTGGGGGCAGAGCAGTAAGTAATGTGTAGGGATTCGGGACTGTAGGGTGTATGTCCATCACCCGCCTGTTGACCTCACGCAGATCCTGAACTGGCCTATAATCGTTGGAGTTAGACTTTTTTATTGGTAAAAAGGGGGGTATTCCAAGCTGACTGACAGGGCCGCAGTATTCCTGCATCTAGTAACCGCCGGATGTGAGGAGTTATGCCCTCTCGTGCGGCTAGGGGCATTGGGTACTGACGGACCCTGACCGGATCGGCTCCTGCTTTGAGCTCAATGAACACTGCCGGCCGGTGTCTGGCTAGTCCCGCTCCCCCCGTCTCTGCCCACGCCTGAGGAAAGTCCTGCAACCATTGGTTTATGTCTTCTACTGGTGGCGGTGGGTCCTGGTGGAGGCGATACTCGTCCTCTAAGTTGACTGTAAGCACCTGAATAGGGTATCCATCTCTGTTTAAGACTTCAGTGCCTTTCGAGTGGAAGTGGATTTGAGCACCCACCTTGGTAAGCAAGTCCCGGCCTAGCAGGGGGTATGGGCAGTCCGGAATAACTATGAAGGAATGCGACACCTGGCCTACACCAAGGTTCACCGTTCTTTGGGTAGTCCATGGATATGGCTTGGTGCCCGTGGCCCCTTGCACCCACGAGACTTTATTTGCTACTTTTCCATGTGGCGTTAACAGGACAGAATGCTGCGCGCCTGTGTCCACATGGAATTGCATGGGTTTCCCCTCCACCTTCAGCATTACCCTGGGCTCGGGGAGGGGATCCGAACCCTGACCTCCCTAATTTTCTAGGGTTAGGACTTTCGGCTCATTTAAGGTAGGCTCTGGAAATTTTTCTGGACATTCTCTTGCCCAGTGCCCTTCCTTTTTGCAGTATGCACACTGGTTTCTACCTAGTCTGGGGCGTCCCCTCTGGAAACCGCTTTTCCTATCTGGCCTCCCGGCCAGTTGCTTGAGGTGCCTCTGTCTTTCTCGGGGGTCACTGGCGGCAGTGGCTAGCAGGATTTTAGCGCAAGTTGCGGGTCTGGCGATCGTTTACCCTGGCCTGT
>NW_007188754.1:0-2655 GCF_000164805.1 Carlito syrichta
CGTAAATGCCAACGGAAGAGCAATGGCTTTGGATAGGAGACGGACAGGTCAAATCAAAAACACTTTAGAATTCAGTAGGTGAACAAATCATGCTTTCCCAAAGATGACAGCGAACCGGTCATGTCGCTCAGTGTGGCACCATGGAGTTGTGCACTTTGTATACAGGAAACGTTGCATACAGCTCTGCTAGGCCTTTGCATTCAATGTAGGATAATACACGCTGAAAAACAGGGAGAATCAGGCGTCACGCCAAAGACCAAGCCACTATAATACTTGTTGCCCCCCATTCAATGACGTGCCGTTTGGAGGAATGTCTCCCATGGAAGACTGTTGTTTTCCGGAAAGCAAACAATGGCTCTCGGGCCTCGTTGGCAAATGAACCCGCAGAGCCATTGTATTCCGTGTGAGACGCCCGTGTCAAAAGAGAAAACTTTTCAGCATTCTCCGCTGAATGAAGCATGCTTGGCTACCCATGGCTGTGGAGATCTGGATCCAGTCAGTGCAGCAGCTGAAGTTGCACTCTGGTCACCAAATGATCCCCGCCTAGTATAGTGCATATACAGGAGAGCTCTGAGAATCAGGGAGGAGAGCACGCACAAAGCCAGTGTATACAGACTGCCAATGAAGTGCAGTGCAGCGCAGGCTTCAATAGCGTGTCCCCAGGAAGACCCAGCTTCACCCCCAGTGTAACAGAGGCTCTCCGTGCTTACTCGGCAATGAAAACGGCACAGCCTTGGTAGTCCTTATTAGGTTTAAACGCCATAGGGAAAAACAACTTAGAATTCTCCCCATCCACACATAATGCTCTCCTGCTCGTGACTGTGGAGCACTTGTGTCACTCATTGCGGCACTATGCCTTGCAGATTTCTCTCCGTGAAACACGGAGGTTTCACGCTCGTACGCAAAGGCCCTCTATGGAAAGGAACACAAATCAAGGGGAAAGAGTGAGAATGAGGTATTACAGCAGGCGGCAATGAAGAATAATAGTCACAGCAAAGAGGTGACACTGCAGCACACATTGGGCACAGACTTAAGCCAGGAAGGTGCCCGTGCACCCCAGGCCTAAGAAAGGCCACTCCCACCAGCAATCCACAGTCTCATTGCTTTCCCTGACAGGAGAAGGTGTCAAGAAAGAGCAATTCAGAATTCCCCCGGGTCACACATAATGCCTTCCCACAAGTAACTGTGAATGTCTCAGATCCCTCATTGTGGCACAGGGGAGATGAGCATTCCCGCATGGGAGAGGTTGACAAGCCGCACGCCAAAGCAGTCACCCTGTAGAGCGTAAGATACACGAAAGGGAACAAGTGGGAAGGAGGAATGACAGCACGCACACTCAGTGCCAGAACCTCACAGGGCAGCACACTTCTCACACAGCACTTTCCAAGGGAAAGGGAGAAACAATTCAGAATGCACCCAGGGAATTCACCAAGTAATGCTTTCTTGCTACACTGTGGGGATCCCATCGCCCCCTGGGTGGCAGCGTAGAGCTGCACATGGGCAAAGCGTGTCCCATGAGAGAAATCTTAGTTCAAACAAAGGCGCTCTGCACAGCCGAAGTCCAAATGAGAAGAAAACCGCGAGACTCAGACTCATGTGTTGCAGCATGCACCAAGTGAGAATAACATAGATAGCCCCTAAAGAGCGCTGCACATTTTGAAAAGCTCCTTCCCCGGGAAGATGCACATGCACAACAATCCTCACAGAGGCCGTCTACGCTTATTCAGCAAGGCCAACGCGAGAGTGACTGCATTTCCTAGCCTAGAGAAACGCCAAGGGGTAAAACGTTTCAGGGCCCAAACAGAAGGCAAGCACTGCTTTTCTACAAGTGAGTGGGTAGCACTCATTTCACTCAGTCTGACACCATTGACATGCTCATTCCTACATGTGAAGTATCGACATAACATGCTCGGCTATGCTCATTCAAGCCGTACCTTGAGAATCGTGTATTACACCGTACAGCACACAAGAATCAAACTACTGGAAAATACATCACAATGCAGCAAACATTTGACACAGCATTTCCCAAGCTGATGCACACTCACAGCCAGCAAGCCAAGCCTGTCAGCTTTTCCTCGTAAATGCCCACGGAAGAGCAATGGCTTTGGATAGGAGACGGACAGGTCAAATCAAAAACATTTTAGAATTCAGTAGGTGAACAAATCATGCTTTCCCAAAGATGACAGCGAACCGGTCATGTCGCTCAGTGTGGCACCATGGAGTTGTGCACTTTGTATACAGGAAACGTTGCATACAGCTCTGCTAGGCCTTTGCATTCAATGTAGGATAATACACGCTGAAAAACAGGGAGAATCAGGCGTCACGCCAAAGACCAAGCCACTGTAATACTTGTTGCCCCCCCATTCTGTGACGTGCCGTTTGGAGGAATGTCTCCCATGGAAGACTGTTGTTTTCCGGAAAGCAAACAATGGCTCTCGGGCCTCGTTGGCAAATGAACCCGCAGAGCCATTGTATTCCGTGTGAGACGCCCGTGTCAAAAGAGAAAACTTTTCAGCATTCTCCGCTGAATGAAGCATGCTTGGCTACCCATGGCTGTGGAGATCTGGATCCAGTCAGTGCAGCAGCTGAAGTTGCACTCTGGTCACCAAATCCTCCCCGCCTAGTATAGTGCATATACAGGAGAGCTCTGAGAAT
>NW_007188755.1:0-314 GCF_000164805.1 Carlito syrichta
CCAACTGTCTAGTAGGCTGAATTACCTGCCTAGCTACCTAGATAGTCAGCTGGACAACAGCTGACTTAACTAGCTAGCTACCTATGTAGCCTGCTGTCTTGTCAGCTGACTTAACTACCTAACTACCTAGCTATCCAGCTTGCTGGTGAGCTGACTTAACAAGGTTATGCAACCAGCTAGCTAACTTGCTAGCCAGTTAACTTAATTAGCAAGCTACACAGCTAGGCAGCTGGCTAGCCAGCTGAGATAACTCACTGACTTAACTAGCTAGCAAACTGACTTAATTAACTGAATTAACTAGCTAGCTACCTAGC
>NW_007188756.1:0-773 GCF_000164805.1 Carlito syrichta
CAGGAAGAGACTCATGTCAGGGTGGTCTTATTTAGAAAGCTCTTGAATGCAGGTAGGCACGTATGTGTCTGCACTGGGTTCTGTCAGGGAAATAGGGATAAAGATTATTCTTTATTTTCCCAAAGATTATTATTTTTTGTGGAGTAAGGAAACTCTTTTAAGTGGGGGTGGGACGTGATCATTATGGCAACAGCGCAGGGTCTGGTGGACGAGTAAGAGGGTGTTAGAAATTGTGAAGAAGTGAAAAGATCCACACCCCACTTCCTGTCGCTGATTATTTTTTCCTCCTCATTGACTAAGCTCATTAGTGCCCCAGGTTGAAACAAAATGTAAGTACAAGCTGGAGTTGTTTGTTTAGCCTATACGTTCATTCACATATTTGCAAACATTTACTGATGCCTGCCGGTGTCTGACTTTGTACCTCTAAACAGTGGGCTGTGCAAATCAGTGTTTGTGATAATTTTGCAATGCTGATTTTGCACACCTGAAATGAGATGCCAATGAAAACAATGCTGGCGAGTAAAACTTAGCTGCCCTCATGGGAAAGAGATATATTTCATTTGGAAAATGTTGATTTCGTTTTGCCCTGCTCGGTAACAGTTAGATATCTAGAGATGATTACTGATAAGAAGTTGTCACAAACACTGACAACTATTGAGGTGTGTGCTTCTTGTAAACAATTCCATGAGCTGGGTGGGAGCATGCATTGTTTTATTGTTGCCACCTTAGTTTCTGATGTGTCATTTATTCCTTTTTTTTCTTCCTGGACCTAC
>NW_007188757.1:0-1311 GCF_000164805.1 Carlito syrichta
GATCCACACCCCACTTCCTGTCGCTGATTATTTTTTCCTCCTCATTGACTAAGCTCATTAGTGCCCCAGGTTGAAACAAAATGTAAGTACAAGCTGGAGTTGTTTGTTTAGCCTATACGTTCATTCACATATTTGCAAACATTTACTGATGCCTGCCGGTGTCTGACTTTGTACCTCTAAACAGTGGGCTGTGCAAATCAGTGTTTGTGATAATTTTGCAATGCTGATTTTGCACACCTGAAATGAGATGCCAATGAAAACAATGCTGGCGAGTAAAACTTAGCTGCCCTCATGGGAAAGAGATATATTTCATTTGGAAAATGTTGATTTCGTTTTGCCCTGCTCGGTAACAGTTAGATATCTAGAGATGATTACTGATAAGAAGTTGTCACAAACACTGACAACTATTGAGGTGTGTGCTTCTTGTAAACAATTCCATGAGCTGGGTGGGAGCATGCATTGTTTTATTGTTGCCACCTTAGTTTCTGATGTGTCATTTATTCCTTTTTTCTTCTTCCTGGACCTACACACACCACTCCCTGCAGCTGTAGCATCCTTGAATGACTTAGGGCACAGATTTTGCCTTGCTTGAAACCAGACTACAATGGCCGACTTCAAAATTTTTGTATTTATCTACACCGAATTCTAGTAAAATACTTCCATCAGCAAAGATATTGTTTGTTTTGCACAAAAAGAGTTACATTTCAGTCTTGAAACTAGTTCATATTGTCATAACCATGGAAAAGGAAGCGGCTTTTTCAGAATATTGATGTCTATAGCTCTTGTTTATTGATAGGGAAGGGATAGTTACCATGGTGATCTCACAGCCTCTGGAGGGCATGCTATCATGGCCTTGCCTCCCGCAACCCACCCAGCTGGAAGAACCCCTCTGAAAAGGATTTCCTTCCATAGAAATTCTTTGAGTTAATGGAAATAAAAAGAGTTTGATTTCTGGAATTCGGATTTGTTCACAGATTTGTTTTGCACGCTTCTCTCCTGTAATTTAAGAAAAAGCATTTACAATAAAGACAGTATATGTGATTTTCTCCAGAAATAAGGTTTAGGAGATTGTGTATTAATTATTCCAGAAATATGTTTGTTTTCAGACACAAAATAACCTTTGCTCTTATCCATGAGAGCTAAAGGGTTTGAAAACACACCACTTCAACCAGATCCTGGTCCAATGCATTTATTAGCATTTGGGGCAGTCAGAGTTTCGGCGTGCATTCTTAGTTGGAGGCCACTCTCACAGGCATATAGAAATCTGCTCAAGTTGTGCTGGTGAGCGAATGACTTAATACTCATCCTCTG
>NW_007188758.1:0-875 GCF_000164805.1 Carlito syrichta
AACCAAAGGAAATCCTCGTGGGCTGGCGACTTGTGATGTCAAATGTAAGCATGCTCGTTTGGGGGACTGGGAATTGGAAATGATGAAATCCGAATGCCTTGTAAACCCAGATATATTATACACAGATAATCTTAATCGAGCTTTTAAAAGTGATACTTTCTAAGGGATGACTGAAATGTTTGTCCCGGCCAACTGGGACCTGTCTGCTTCCATGAACGGGATGGAGCCATCTGCATGGGCCATGTCAATTTGATGGCTCTGGTGTGTGCAGCAGCTCACCCTCTGCCAAGGGCCACCAGCCCCTTAATAAACACCCAGCACCAGCCATGAGGGCTGAGCCAGGAACTGACGTCGGAGAGTGTCATCTGAGACAGGGAGACCCTGCACCACACTTGTATTTACGTTTTAATTTAAGAGTAATGTAATTGCAGTGACTCACTCTGCCTGTTACTTTAATTGCATCAAAAGGCAATTAATTTTATTCTCAAAAAACATTTCTTTAGATACTCCTGTAACCTTGTGCATAGAAAATTTGTGGCAAAGACCTATAAAATATTTACTGTGAGGAGAGTATTCAATTTCATATTCCAGTTTAAATTGGGGCTAGGATAAAACTCATAAACGATGTTGATTTAAACTATTTTTTAATCTATCAGAAAGCAATCACATTTTATTCAGATTACTTAGTCATCTAGAGTGTGTCATAGGTAAGGAAAGAAAGGAAGCAAGTTTAATTTCTGAGTGGAGCACTTCAACTACTTTTTTTTGTTTACCCTTATAGCCTACCATAGATTAAACATCTAAATTCAAGTCAGAATCAGATTCAAATCGGAATTTAAAATCAGCTTTAGACCTCAAGGGCAGCTCACAACCTG
>NW_007188759.1:0-744 GCF_000164805.1 Carlito syrichta
AGAGTTCTCTCAAAGTTTTCAATTTTTAGTACTGATCTTTATATATTTTTTTCAGTTGCAGTCTCATTCTGTCACACATACTGGAGTGCAGTGGCACGCTCTCGGACAACACAGCCTTGAACTGCTGAGCTCCAGCGATCTTTCTGCCTCAGCCTCTCAGGTGGCCAGAACTACAGGTGCGTGCGAATACACGCGGGTAATTTTTTTAATTTATTGTAAAGATCAGGTCTCGCCCATTGCTATTTGTTAAAGTTATATTTCTGTGCGATTTACAAACTCCAATTTTGTATCACATTGGAGATTTATTATCAGAAGATACATCCTTCAGTAACAGCTTCTTGCTTCCCTCTCTGGTCATGTCCCTTACTCGGAAGTTGCTCCGTGACAACTTGGTGATTGACTGTCAGTCTGGTGTGGCTCCAGGTCCCGCCTTACCTGGACACAGCTCTCAAGAGCAGACTACAGTGGATCAGGCTTAGCTCCTGGATCTCACACCCTCTTCTGTGTACTGGTGTCAAAGAGCTCAATGGAGCTCATGCTGGCACAAGAGCAAAGGATACAACATATTCAAGTCCAAGTGACTATATTATATGCTACTCTGCAATAGAACTTCAGTCGACGTTTGAAATCCTATGTAGGATAATTAATCAGACACAGGCTCGAATCACTTGACAGTGGGGCCTTCGACCCATTGTGGTTGAGAAAATAGGGAGGAGCAGCAAGAAAGGAAAATGGGAAAGCTTG
>NW_007188760.1:0-512 GCF_000164805.1 Carlito syrichta
GAGGCTGGGATGGGAAGAAGGCTGGAGCCTCGGAACTTGAGACAAAGCTCAACATCATAGCAAGCCAGCACCTCGACCCAAGCAAAACATAGAAAACCATGGGTGATGGCATGCCTCAGGGGGAGGATCGCCTCTGGCCCATAGTTCAAAACTGGAAGGAAGACCAGGATGTCAACCTAATGGAAAACGTGTGATTGCAGCAGTTTGGGAGGCTCAGGCCATGAGGATGGCCAGAGATGGGTGGTTTGAGAGCCACTTGGGCAACCTAGTGAGGAAAGAAAAGAAAGACAAAGAAAGAAAGAAAGAAAGAAAGAAAGAAAGAGAAGATGGAGATAGCATAGGTGGATTCGTGAGACTCTCCGAGTTCCCCAAAAGTCTCTTACCTTTCTTTCTGCAGCCCACTGCCCACCGCCAGCCACACTGCTACAAGGCTCAGGGACATTTGATCCCACGCAGGGCCAGATATTTTGGCCCCTGATGGTGGCTGCCCCACTATATGTGACTCCCACCTG
>NW_007188761.1:0-951 GCF_000164805.1 Carlito syrichta
TTCTTTCTATATTTTTTACAGATTGTGTTAATTCCATGCTTTGTAGTCAAGCTCTGAGTTTCTTTCTTCTGCTTCCTATACTTGTGATCTTGTTATTTATTTACTGGATAACATTTTTATATTGTTGTATTCTGGGGCCATTCCTTGGTGATTTCCATTGTTTAGGCTTACGTCTGATTTTTTAAGTATTGTCTCTTTGAAACATGCAGAATTATCTGTGTTCTGCATTTTTCCTGATTTGTGACAGATTTCTTTCTTTGCTCTTTAGTTCCATTATTCAGTGGCAGTGGGAAGGGCTTTCACTTCTGATCCTTGTTCAGCCTTCTATTCTTCCATAATCAAGGCTCTGAATTTGTTCTATTTTGAAACAAGGAACTAATCTCTTGGGCAGTTTCCTCATCCTTTTCTGGTCATGCCCTTTGTCCCATGACTGAATCAGGGTAGAGTTGGATGCCTGAGACTTGACTGACTGCATCATGATTACAGAACTAAATATTTTATAAAATGTAAAGGTATATCATACATTTTTGGCATCCTCAAGAGATAATTTGCAAATATTTGTAAGAAAAGTTCTATGATTTGTTTTCAAAAATAATTTAGTTGTTTTAATTGTATAATTAATGTAAAATATATTTTAATGTTTATAAATATACTTTTATGTTTTCAACATGAGCTTCACATATGTGTTTCTGAGATGAACTCCTGAAGCACCTGATGCAAATACTTAAACTTTATAAATTAAATCAAACTGCCGAAGAATACCTACAAAAGCATACTCTGTTTTACCTTTTACTATTTTTACACATGTCTGGAAATACTCTGTATTCTACAAGTGGAAATCATCTTTTGTTGACCCAATCTACTTGCTGGACACAATGAAGACTAGCCATTTTAACAAGTATCATTTTTCTGACACTACCAGAAAAAAGAGTTGCATTATAACTTAACTGG
>NW_007188762.1:0-1411 GCF_000164805.1 Carlito syrichta
TGAAGAAAAAGCTAGAGATTCACACTGCACCAACAGTATGGGAGCTCGGTGGACATCCACTCGGAGAACAATCCTAGCCCATGATAGCTGCTGCTTTCCAAAAGTTCTTCAAAGTCCCTGGAAGTTGTCCTAATTTAGGCAGCCAAGCCACCAGAAAGGTTTGGTCTCCGAGAGAGCATTGAGAGTAGGTGGCACATGGCCATGACCTATCCCCACCCCGAGCTGTACATGACGAAAGGTCTGCTTGGTTGAGTGTGGCCGAGAAGATGATGCTGTGTCTTCCCTCAGCTCCCAGACCGGAGAGTCAGTGTCTTCTTCCTTCCAGCTCTGAGTCATGGAGGCTCCGTTCCTGGCAAGTGAGTCCGAGAGGCTGGGGCTTCCTTCCCCCATCTGTTGCCCACTCACAGGATTGGAGCTCTGTGCAGGGCCGGGCAGGCCGGGACAGTGGGGTTCAGATTGTCTTCACGCTGCTTTTCTTGTAGAGCAGAGGTTACATGCTGGTGGCGATCACCTGTTAGGACCTGGACACCTGGCCTCACTCAGCACCCACCCCTGAAGCATGGATGTCACTCCAAGAGAAGTGGGTCTCTGTCCTTCCCGTTGGCTCCCGCGCATGGGTTTGGAGAAGGTTTTCCTCGCAGTAGAGGCACTGTCTATGATCACAGCACTCTGAAATTCTCACTAACAGGTCTGGCTACTTTTCAAGGAGACTATGTGGCAAGAACAAATGCCAGGGTGCTCTCCGCAAAGTTGAGTGGTGAATGTTGGTGGTGAGAAGGAAAGGAAACTCATAGAACCGTAAGGGAAGCAAGCTAAATCGTTGGCTATGGACAGCTAGGAAGTGTATCCCCGCAATCAAAGCACACCTCATTGTGCACCAAAACGACTCCTGCTAAGGGTAGGCCAGGCATGGAATCTCCCACCTCTCATCCAGCACTTTGGCAGACTGAGGACGGAAGATTGCTGGAGCCCAGGAGTTGAAACATGACTGTGTAACATCAGGCAGCCTCATCTCTATCTCCAAAATGTCATCAATGAGCTGGGCATGGAGACATAGGCTTTTGGTTGCAGCCGCTTGGGAGGATTGCCTGAGCCCCGGAGGTCTACCCTGTGGTCAGGTATGGTTGTACCACTCTAGTACCGTCTGGGCCTCAGAGTGAGGCCCTGACTCAAAGAGAAACGCAACCCACAGATGCGGAAAATATATTTGCGAATGTACATCTGACAAGGGATGATCAGCTCGGAACTACAAGGAACTGCCACTTGCCGACAAGAAAAAAACAAACAGCCTCATTTCACAGTGAGCAAAAGATAGGAAGAGACCCTTCTCAACAGCAGACATACAAGCAGCCACAAAGACGTTGGAAAAAGCTCAGCTCATTTGTCTTCGAAATGCAAGTGAAAACTACCT
>NW_007188763.1:0-492 GCF_000164805.1 Carlito syrichta
ATTCCATTCCTTCCCATTACTCTCCAATCAATTCCATTGCATTCCATTCCTCTCCTTTCACTACTCTCCATTCCATTCCTCTCCATTCTATTCCTTACCATTCCATTCTTTTCTACTGTATTCCATTCCATTCCTCCCCATTCCTTTTCACTACATTTCATTTCATTCCATTCAGTTCTATTCTATTCCATTCTGTTCCTTTTAATTCCTGTACATTCCATTCCTCTACATTCCAATCCATTCCACTCCATTCCTCTCCATTCCATTCCATTCGATTCCCCACCATTGTATTCCATTCCATACCACTCTTTTCCACTGTCATCCACTCCATTATATTCCATATCTCTCCATTCCATTCCACTCTTCTGCATTCCATTCCATTCCATTTCTCTCCATTACATTCATTTCCATTCCATTCCTGTAAATAACATTCCATCTTTTACAATTCCTTTCCAATCCTTACCATTGATTTCTCTTTGATTCCATTCCACT
>NW_007188764.1:0-756 GCF_000164805.1 Carlito syrichta
CCCACTCTTCTGCATTCCATTCCATTCTATATCTCTCCATTACATTCATTTCCATTCCATTCCTGTAAATAACATTCCATCTTTTACAATTCCTTTCCTATCCTTACCATTGATTTCTCTTTGATTCCATTCCACTCCATTCCTTTCCTCTCCATTCCATTCCTAACCTTTCCATTCCATTCGCCTCCAGTGCATTCCATTCTAATTCAATCCTCTGCATTCCATTCTTCTCCATTCCATTGCATTACTCTCAATTCCATTTCATTCTTCTCCATCCAATTCCAATCCTCTCCATCACATTCCTCTCCACTCCATTGTTCTAAATTCCATTCCAGCTACACAGAAGGCTGTGGCAGAATGATTGCCAGAGCCCAGCAGGTCGAGGCTGTTGTGGTCGGGAGTGGCTACTGCACTCTAGTCTGGGTGACAGAGTGAGACTCTGACTAAAAAAACAAACCATTCCATTCTATCTCTTTACATTCTTTTATTCTCCATTCCAGTCTACTCAATTCCATTCCATGCCATTCCACACCATTCCATTCCCTTCAATTCCATTCACTTCAATTTCTTTCCGTTTCATTGGATTAAATTCCTTTCCTGTCCATTCCATTGCATTCCTCTCCATTGCATTCTATTCCAATCCACTCCTCTCCATTTCATTCTTTTCCACTCCCCTCCATTCCATTCCATTCCTCTCCACTCCATTCCACTGTATTCCTTTCCACTCCTTTCCTCACTATTCGATTTCAATCCATT
>NW_007188765.1:0-721 GCF_000164805.1 Carlito syrichta
TCTAGCTAGGTAGCTTGCTAGTTAAGTCAGCTAGTTAAGTCAGCTGGCTAGGCAGCTGGCTTGCTATGTAGTGAGTTAATTTAGTCAGTGGGTTAGACAGCTGGATATCTGGTTAATTCAGCTAGTTAAGAGTACTGGCTAGTCAACTGGCAAGGTAGGTAGCTAGTTAGCTAAGTCAGCTAGATAGCTATATGGCTACTGGTGATGTCAGTGAGTTAAGTCAGCTGGATAGCCAACTAGCTAGCTGGTTCAGTCAGCTAGTTTAGTCAGCTGTCTAGCAAGCTGGCTAGGTAGGTAGCTAGCTAGATAAGTCAGATTGCTAGCAAGCAGGCTAGCTGTTCAATTCACCAAGTTAAGTCAGCTGGTTTGGCTGATGGCTAGGTAGGTGGCTAGCTAGTTAAGTGAGCTGGCTAGCCATTTTGCTGTCTTAAGTAATCTAGGTAATTCAGATGGCTAGACAGCTGGCTAGATAGGTAGCCTATTGGTTAAGTCAGCTGGCTAGCCAGCTGACTGGCTGCTTAAGTCAGCTAGTTCTGGCAGCTGGCAACCAGCTGCCTAGCTAGTTAATGCAACACAATAAATCATTTGGTTATTTAGCTGGTTAGCTAGTTTAAAAGCTAATTAAGTAAGATGGCTAACCCTCTGGCTAGCTAGTTATTTCAGCTAGTTAAGTCAGCTGGCTAGCAAGGAAACAAGCTACATAAGACTGCTAGTTATGTCG
>NW_007188766.1:0-783 GCF_000164805.1 Carlito syrichta
TTTTTTCACTTTGTTTTGTTTGTTTTCTGTGAAGACAGACTCTCCTTTTATTTTTGTTTTGTATTTTTATTAGATAAAGTTGCTTCTGTTGGGGTGGGAGTTTTTGTGTTTTTTATACCTGACCTTCCTCCTCTGGTCCACTTTTGGGAGAGACAATAATGCCAGGAAGACTGGTGAACTGGGGAATAACCATATGGCACTGCTTCACTAATGCAGTGTGGAAGGGACAGAGCAGGTCCTTTCCTGTAGGTCAGAGTTTGTTTCCTCCTGGTACTGGCAACAGGGGCCCTGGGTCTCTGGGAGCTCTGGTGACCTCCTCCTAAGCCTCCTCCTTTGTGACTCATCAGCAGGATTGGCAAGCAACCAGACTCTACTATGCCACAGGTGCTCTTGGAGACATGGAGTGGCTTTCTTTCATCTTGGTGGAACTGCCCCCTTCACTGAAGTGTGGAAGGGAAGCAGCTATCTGAAAGTTGGTATTCTCCCTCAGTCCTCAGATGGGCATGTTCAATACCACCACACTGCACAGAGGTGCTCTGCCTCCTGGTTTCCATGCTGCTCTGTAGGAAGGGTTATCACAGTGATGGTGGGCTCTTGAGAGCAAGTCACACCTGTAACCCTGACCTAGGGCTGCAACAGATGTTGATATCACAGAAATATTTATAAAGTGGGTGTACAGCACCTGCTGGAATCTGGAGAGGCAGGGAGCAGGAAGAGCGAATGCAATGCAGACCACCCCCAAAGTGATTTTCCCACTGAACCTCTTAATAAGGAAGAAGAAGG
>NW_007188767.1:0-859 GCF_000164805.1 Carlito syrichta
ATTTTTTGTTTTGTTATCTCTTATTAGATAAAGTTGCTTCTGTTGGGGTGGGAGTTTTTGTTGTTTTTATACCTGACCTTCCTCCTCTGGTCCACTTTTGGGAGAGACAATAATGCCAGGAAGACTGGTGAACTGGGGAATAACCATATGGCACTGCTTCACTAATGCAGTGTGGAAGGGACAGAGCAGGTCCTTTCCTGTAGGTCAGAGTTTGTTCCCTCCTGGTACTGGCAACAGGGGCCCTGGGTCTCTGGGAGCTCTGGTGACCTCCTCCTAAGCCTCCTCCTTTGTGACTCATCAGCAGGATTGGCAAGCAACCAGACTCTACTATGCCACAGGTGCTCTTGGAGACATGGAGTGGCTTTCTTTCATCTTGGTGGAACTGCCCCCTTCACTGAAGTGTGGAAGGGAAGTAGCTATCTGAAAGTTGGTATTCTCCCTCAGTCCTCAGAAGGGCATGTTCAATACCACCACACTGCACAGAGGTGCTCTGCCTCCTGGTTTCCATGCTGCTCTGTAGGAAGGGTTATCACAGTGATGGTGGGCTCTTGAGAGCAAGTCACATCTGTAACCCTGATCTAGGGCTGCAACAGATGTTGATATCACAGAAATATTTATAAAGTGGGTGTACAGCACCTGCTGGAATCTGGAGAGGCAGGGAGCATGAAGAGCGAATGCAATGCAGACCACCCCCAAAGTGATTTTCCCACTGAACCTCTTAATAGGGAAGAAGAAGAGCACTGGGTCCAGCGGTCCTCAGACCTGGGATTCCCTGGTCTTCATGTGGATAACTGCCAGTGCCTCTGTCCTGATTCATGACAGCACCCGGCACTTGCTGGATGTGTGAGCAGTGCAGGTA
>NW_007188768.1:0-835 GCF_000164805.1 Carlito syrichta
TAACAGTTGACGCTTGGATATCATGACTTTAAATTGTGTGTCCATTTGTACAGATTTTATTTTTTATTTTGAATATGTGGGGTACAATTCAGGGTTAGTTATACAAATGCTCATATAAGGTACTCTTGATGAGGTATGATCCCCTTTCCCTGGCAGTTTCCACTGCTGTAATCCTGCCCACCCTCCTCCCCTGGTAGTTTCCTACTACTGAAAATCTATTTTTTATGTTATTATGATTGTTGTTCAAGGCCTGCTTATGAGTGAGAACATGTGATATTTGGTTTTAATTTCTATGAGAGATGACTCAGTATTATAGACTAAGACCATCCATGCTGTTGAGAGGTTCATAATTTTGTCCTTTATGGCTGAATAATATTCCATCTTGTGAATGCACCACATTTTTTTATCCAGTCCTCTTTCCATGGGCAACATGGTTGGTTGGTTCCATGTTTTTGTTATTGTGAATAATGCTGCAATAAACATAAGTGTGCAGATATTTTTTCATAAAGTGATTTAAGTTCCTCCAGATATACTCCCAGTAGTGGGATTGCAGGCTCATAGGGGAGGTTAATTTTTAGATATTTTAGGAATCACAAAACTGTTTTCCACAGAGGGTTGTACTAGTTTGCACTCCCACCAGTAGTGTAGACATATTCCCTTTTCCCTGCATCCTCTTTAGCATCTGTTTTTTTTTTTTTTTTTTGAGTTATCAAAAATGGCCATCCTGACTGGAGTTAGGTAGTATCTCAGTGTGGTTTTAATTTGCATTTCTTTGATGACTAGTGAGTCTGAGTATTTTACCATGTATCTCTTGCTTGCTCATATGTCTTTTTTT
>NW_007188769.1:0-772 GCF_000164805.1 Carlito syrichta
CATGTTTTTGTTATTGTGAAAAATGCTGCAATAAACATAAGTGGTGCAGATATTTTTTCATAAAGTGATTAAGTTCCTCCAGATATACTCCCAGTAGTGGGATTGCAGGCTCATAGGGGAGGTTAATTTTTAGATATTTTAGGAATCACAAAACTGTTTTCCACAGAGGGTTGTACTAGTTTGCACTCCCACCAATAGTGTAGACATATTCCCTTTTCCCTGCATCCTCTTTAGCATCTGTTTTTTTTTTTTTTGAGTTATCAAAAATGGCCATCCTGACTGGAGTTAGGTAGTATCTCAGTGTGGTTTTAATTTGCATTTCTTTGATGACTAGTGAGTCTGAGTATTTTACCATGTATCTCTTGCTTGCTCATATGTCTTTTTTTTAGAAGTGTCTGTTTATATATTTTGCCCACTTTGTAATGGGGTTGTTTATTTTTTTCTTTTCAGCACATTTGTGTTCCTTTTAGATCCTAGATGTTAGACATTTGTCAGATATACAGTTGGCAAATATGTTTACCCAATCTGTGGACTGTCTGCTTTCTCAATGGTTTCTTTGACTTTGCAGAAGCTTGTCAGTTTGATGAGGTCCCACTTATCTATCTTATCTCTTATGACATTGACACTTGGGGTTGTGATCAGGAATTAGTGCCAGTTCCAATTTCCATAAGGGTGTCTCCTGCATTTTCTATGGTTCTTATAGTTTGAGGTTTTGCATAGGACTTTGATCCATTTTGAGTTGATTTTTGCATATTGTGTTAGGTATGAATCT
>NW_007188770.1:0-2576 GCF_000164805.1 Carlito syrichta
TTTATTTTATTTTTTTGAGTGGGAGTCTCACTCTGTCGCCCAGACTGGAGTGCAGTGGTCGCTCCTGGCCACCGTAGCTCCACCTGCTGGGCTCCGGCGATCCTTCCAAGTAGCCAGAATTACAAGCATGCGCCACCACGCCCGGCTGAGTTTTTGATTTATTGTAGAGATGAGGTCTCACTGCCCAGGCGGGTCTCCAACTCACGGGCTCAGGCAATCCACTCACCTCAGCCTCCCAAAGGCGTGGGATTACAGACTGAGCCACCAAGCCCGGCTTGTTTAGCTTTTTAAACAAAAATTCATCTCTTAGTTTTTTGACCCTTTCTATTTGTTTTCCTGGTCTTCTATTTATCCCTGCTCTGATCATTTTAAATTTTCTTCTTTCCTTACATTGTGGCTAACAGTTGACGCTTGGATATCATGACTTTAAATTGTGTGTCCATTTGTACAGATTTTATTTTTTATTTTGAATATGTGGGATACAATTCAGGGTTAGTTATACAAATGCTCATATAAGGTACTCTTGATGAGGTATGATCCCCTTTCCCTGGCAGTTTCCACTGCTGTAATCCTGCCCACCCTCCTCCCCTGGTAGTTTCCTACTACTGAAAATCTATTTTTTATGTTATTATGATTGTTGTTCAAGGCCTGCTTATGAGTGAGAACATGTGATATTTGGTTTTTATTTCTATGAGAGATGACTCAGTATTATAGACTAAGACCATCCATGCTGTTGAGAGGTTCATAATTTTGTCCTTCTTTATGGCTGAATAATATTCCATCTTGTGAATGCACCACATTTTTTTATCCAGTCCTCTTTCCATGGGCAACATGGTTGGTTGGTTCCATGTTTTTGTTATTGTGAATAATGCTGCAATAAACATAAGTGTGCAGATATTTTTTCATAAAGTGATTTAAGTTCCTCCAGATATACTCCCAGTAGTGGGATTGCAGGCTCATAGGGGAGGTTAATTTTTAGATATTTTAGGAATCACAAAACTGTTTTCCACAGAGGGTTGTACTAGTTTGCACTCCCACCAATAGTGTAGACATATTCCCTTTTCCCTGCATCCTCTTTAGCATCTGTTTTTTTTTTTTTTTTGAGTTATCAAAAATGGCCATCCTGACTGGAGTTAGGTAGTATCTCAGTGTGGTTTTAATTTGCATTTCTTTGATGACTAGTGAGTCTGAGTATTTTACCATGTATCTCTTGCTTGCTCATATGTCTTTTTTTTAGAAGTGTCTGTTTATATATTTTGCCCACTTTGTAATGGGGTTGTTTATTTTTTTCTTTTCAGCACATTTGTGTTCCTTTTAGATCCTAGATGTTAGACATTTGTCAGATATACAGTTGGCAAATATGTTTACCCAATCTGTGGACTGTCTGCTTTCTCAATGGTTTCTTTGACTTTGCAGAAGCTTGTCAGTTTGATGAGGTCCCACTTATCTATCTTATCTCTTATGACATTGACACTTGGGGTTGTGATCAGGAATTAGTGCCAGTTCCAATTTCCATAAGGGTGTCTCCTGCATTTTCTATGGTTCTTATAGTTTGAGGTTTTGCATAGGACTTTGATCCATTTTGAGTTGATTTTTGCATATTGTGTTAGGTATGAATCTTGTTTTAATCTTCTGCATGTGGTCAGTCGGTTTTCCCAGACACAGATTTTTTTTTTTTAAATACAGTATTTGTGGGAAATCTGTGTGTATGCTAGGCTGACTTTTTGTATATGTGTATTTCACAGGTCTGAGTGCAGGACTCAAGTACATGCAGATTTTGATGTATGCAGGGAGTCCTGGAACCAATCTCTCACATATACCTAAGAATGACCGTAGATTGTTCTTTTACTAGTTCCATAAGTTATAATGTTAGGTTGTCTTTTTAGGATATTTATTTTTTCTTTATGTAAGCACTTAATACTATGAATTTTCCACTTAAATTTTTCTGTTGCATCCCATACATTTTGGTGTGTTGTGTTTTTATTTGCATTTGTCTCGAGGTTTTTTTAGAAAGTTTCCTCTTAATTTCTTCTCTTTTTTTTGAGTTGGAGTCTTACTCTGTCACCTAAACTGGAGTGCAGTGGCAAGCTCCTTCTGTCTCAGCCTCCAAGTAGCTGCAACTACAGGTGTGCGCTACCAAACCTGGCTAACTTTTTTATTTATTGTAGAGATGAGGTCTCACCAAGTTGCCCAGGCTGTTCTTGATCCATGGGCTCAGGCAATCCTGTCACCTTGGCCTCCCAAATTTATTTGACCCAATAGTTGTTCTAAAAGCACATTGACTAATTTCCACGTATTTGTTAACTTTTCCATTATTCCTTCTGTTAATAATTTTGTAATATCAATGTAGTCAGAAATGAGTTGATATATGCCCTTGAGAAGATTGTGTATTCTGTTACTATTAGATGGAATCCTCTCTATGTGTTTGTTAGGTTCATTTGGTCAAAACCATTTCAAGTCCAGTGTTTCCTTATTGCATAATGAATTTTCTGTCTGTATAATCAGTCTCTGTTTGAAAACAGATTATTTAAATATCCTGCTGTTGTGTCACAGTCTGTATCTCCCTTCAGATCCTT
>NW_007188770.1:2596-9513 GCF_000164805.1 Carlito syrichta
CCTTTAAGATGAAATAAGTGTCTTGTAGGCAGAGGTCTACAGTCAGGTTTTTTTGTTTCTTTTAATATCCATTCTATGTTTTTTGATTGGAGGGTATAATTAATTTTCATTCAAAGTTTCATTGATCGTAAGGTCTTATTGCATTTTTTGTTTTTGTTTTTGTTTTTTTGTAGACCTTTTGTTTCTTTTTCTGTTTTCTTGTTAATTTTGTTGTTTGTAGACTTTCTATAGAGATATGCTTTGAATATTTTCTCTCTTTTTTGTATCTACATATGTTTTTTGCTTTGTGTTTACTTTCAGGATTAGATAATAATTATATATTTGCAACAAGTTATATTATGGTGATAACTTAATTGTGATTGTATACACAAATTCTACACATTTACTCTCCTTTCCCTCATTTTATAAATTTGATGTCAAAATTTACATAGTTTTATAATTTGTATCTTTCAACAAATAATTGTGACTTCAATTACTTTAAATATTTTGCATTTTAACATTATTGCTAGACATTTAGTTGCTTTATCCACAGCCATTTCAGTATTAGAGTGTTTTGGATTTGAAAAGTCACTTACGCTGGGCTCGGTGACTCAGTCTGTAATCCTGCGCCTTTGGGAGGCTGAGGTGAGTGGATTGTCTGAGCCCACAGGATCAAGACCCGCCTGGGCAGCGAGACCTCATCTCTACAATAAATCAAAAAATCAGCCGGGCATGGTAGCGCATGCCTGCAATCCCAGCTACTTGGAAGACTGAGGTGGAAGTATCACCGGAGTCCAGAACTCCAGTCTGGGCGACAGAGTGAGACTCCAATTAAAAAAAAAAGAAAAAATAAAAAGAAAGAAAAGGCACTTACATTTACTAGTTTTATACTTTCATATGTTTTCATATTGTGAATTATTGTCTATTTTCTTCAGCTTAAATAACTCCCTTTAGCAATTTTTATAATATAGGTATAGTGGTACAAACTGTTAGTTTTTTTGTCTGAGAATACCTTTAACAACCATTTCATTAATGAAAGTCAGAATTTGAGGTGCAGTATTTTTGACTAGCATTTTAAATATTTTTCAGGGTTTTCAATTACTTTCCACTCCCTTCTAGCCTGTAGGATTTCTGATGAAAAAAAATCTTCTGATAGTCCTGTACAGTTTCTTTGTACATAATGACTTACTTTTCTCCTGCTACTTTCAAAACTCTCTGTCTTTAAATGTTGACAATGTAATTATTATATGTCTCGAGTTCAGTCTCTTTGGAGTCGAATTCTTTAGGATTTGGGGGTTTGAGGGTCTAGAGTTCTCTGTTTTTACCCTTGGGAACTTTTCTGCCATTATTTTTGGAATATGTTTTCTGTTCCTTTCTGTTTTACTTCTTCTGAAAAATCAAGGAGTGTATGTTTTTCCACTTGATGGTGTCCCATAAGTCCCTCAAACTATCTTCCTTTTTCACTCCTTTTTTCTTTTGCTCATTCAGATTAGATGATTTTCTTGGACTTGTATTCTAGTTCACTGACCTTTATTTCTGCTTAATCTAGTTGGCTGTTGAATCCCCCTATTGAATTTTTAAAATATAGTTATAGCATTCTTCAGCTGTATTACCTTTGTTTGGCACTTTTGCATATTCTCCTTTTTTAAATTCTCAATTTTCTCTTACATTTCTTTCCTGTCTTTGGTGATAATCTTGATTACCATTATTTTGAATTCTCTGCTGAGTATCTCCATTTTATTAGGGCTGATTTATGGAGATTCATCTTGTACTTTTACCTAGAACATATTTCCATGTTTCTTTATTTTGCCTGATTTTCTGTGTTGGCTTCTGCACATTATAGTAGACTGTCTCTCCTAGTTTTGTCAGAGAGTTCTTGTGTAGAAAAGGATCTCACTAATCCATTTGACCAGAAATGCTAAGGTACCTTTCTAACCTTTGTGTTTTTGTAAACTGCTTTATCTGTTCTGGGTTCATCCCTCAAAGATTAAGATGTGAGATGTCTTGTCAGTACCCCAAGACTGGTAAGGTAGAATCCAGAACTTCCAGATGTAGCTGAAAAGATTGGAGTGTAAAGAGTGTGTTCTGATTCTTTCTGTCTTCACGGTGAAGATGAACATAAGCATCTATCTCCTATTTTATCGGTACTAAGCTGGGGCAAAGATATGTGACAAATGCCTGTACTTACACACTGAGCCTTTAAAAATAGTTCTATTCTGGAAGTGGTTCCACTGTAAATCTAACTCTTTGTTTCTGTAGTCTCAAGTAGACTCAGAAAGGCAAAGCAGAGAGTCTATTAGGTGGAAGCTGTAGAAGTTGTGGCACTTGGTGCATGGACAAACTGCTTCCAGATGAAATGAGTAGACCTGGATTTATCACTGAGGTGAGTCAGAGGAAAGGCTCATCAAATTCTGAACTCCAACTCAGGCTGTGGGAAGGTTACTGTTCTATGCCTTGATAACATCTTGATGTAAGTTAGTTAGAAGTCATGATACCAAGTAGCCACAGGAAGATTGAAAAAACTCTTGCTGGAAAGAACCAGGGAGTTTTGTTTTCAAGCCCCTTCTCTTCACTGCTCCCAGGGGAGGAAACACCTCCTTTAAAAAAGCCACATTTTTTTCTCTGTGGTCTAGAGAAACTCACATTTGCCTAATTTCCTCTGCTCTGGGACTGGGTGAATTAAGAGCGAAACCATGAGAAATTTTATACTTAGAGTGCTATAGGTGTGTTCCAAACTTTCCTCTCCACAGGAAGAAGCTGGGTGTTGGGGATTTCTTCCTAATTTTATGCCTGAGTCCCTGGTGTATTCCTAAGTGTGCCTCAGCTTTTCCTACTGGTTTTATATTAATGCTGTATCAGTTAATGCTGTATCAGTTAATAGTAGACAGGAGTCTCTCAAATTATTTTTGACTTTCTCTTAGACAGAATTTATCTGTGAACACATGTTTGTTTAAATTTTCTATGGGTAGAGGAAGATTCAGAAGCCACCTCTTCTGCCATGGTGCTGATATAATATACCTCAAGGCTTTTAGATTATTAATCCTCAAACAAATTATAAAATGGAGATTATTCTTCCTTTTTTGTAAACATAAAAATTCAAGATTAAGAAATGTCAAGTCGTCTTCCACAGTTTATGTATCTAATAGGTGACAGAGCTAGGTTTACCAATTTTTGACAGACAACTTAGGGTATTTATTATAAAATCTTGGAATTTGACTTCATACCTACTTTAAGATTCTGAATATTTCTGAGGTTTATTCATTTTTTTCTGGATTTGCATTGCAGAAATAAATGGGAAGGTTTAACATACAGGAATGGGGGAGAAGAAGAATCATGATCAGACAAAAGTGATGCCAAACATATTTCTGTGTAGCTTTTTGTGTCATTGGCACCATGTAGGTTTCTGTATGCTCAGAATACCTGGATTCCAAACCATAAACTATTGACTGAATCATTTTGACACTTAATATTAGAAATGGTAATTTATATGTTTTTTGGGGGCATGATAGTTGACTGCCCACTTCATTGACACCCCCTTGGATTTTTGCATTAAGTTGATGAGTGGCTTAACTTTTCAGTGGTGACAGTATCATTTTGACATTTATTATATAATCAGATTGCCAAAGATATTTCAAGTAGAGTTATTATCTCTATTTTGCTTTGAACAAAATATAGATTATCTTATGAGCATCTGTGATTAGCTTGCTATAAACTAAGAGACAGCACAATGATTTTTATGACTATTGTACAAAAATGACCGTATTTGGTAGAAAGCATATGCAAAGTTGGAAAATATTTGGGTGTAAAAGCAACAGTTGTTATTAATTCCTTGATTTTTCCTCTTGTTTTGACAATGGTAGGCTATGGGTGAGGAGAGACATACCTTGCTCTTACTCCCACCTTCATGCTCTGAAATCATATTCATATTATCCTTACTGCTGGGAGAGAAAAACAAAAATTGTTTGCTATCATTCTGTATAATTAAAAGCAGAGGGAGGGAAGGAGGGAGGAAGGAAAAAGAAAGAAGGAAGGAAGGCAAGGAAGGAGGAAAAATAACCTATGTACTGGACACTAAGTAAAGTTGTCTCTGGCATACTGACTTAGGCAAGAGTCACCCTATGCTGAATTAGAAAGAATTGCTAATCATTATGTTTTTTTAAACATAAATCAGGAAACCCCTGAGAGATCCTAAATCATTACCTGACTATATGTGTAGCTGTAACTAATGACTGTTTGCAAAAGACTTTGAAGATGAAAATTACTTTAATTGGAGTAACTCTTAATTATACAGAAGAAGATAAGCTAAAGTGAATGAAAATATTAGAACATGAATGGGCTATTTTAAACACAAGCAACAGGACTTTAAGTGTAATTTCTACTCTTTTCTTGAAATTTCAGTTAAAGTTTCAAGGATACAATCAATATTAAGTTTAAATAGAGACACAAACACATACTAGGGGACAAAATATCAGGGGTATTCAAATAGGAAAAGAGAAAGTCAACTTATCTCTCTTTGCTGATGACATGATTCTATATCTCAAAAATTCAAGAAGATCTGTCATAAACCTACTTACACTGAAAAGGATTTTGGCAAAATCTCTAGGGGGAAAACAAATGTGCAAAAGACAATCACATTCTTATACACTAAAAACAAATGGGCAGAGAACCAAATAAAAATCACAATCCTATTTACAATAGCCATGAAAAGAGTGAAACACCTGGGCATCTTCCTAACAAGAGTAGTGAAAGATCTTCATAACAAAAACTGAAAATTTGTCTCAAAATAGCTCTTTAGCTACACATATTTCCATAGCTACAATACATTGAAATCTTAAAATATTACACTGTTGTAGATTTCAAGTAACAAAATGACCACAGTTATTCCATTCATAATGGAAAAATTATCTCAAGTTTAGATAAAATTAGTTTCAGATAATATTGAAACACCTCTGTATGCTTCTGGAGTGCAGCTAATGTTTACATTCATAGTAGAAACTGACTTTAAATAGGTATAATAAGGGACTTGAAAAGTAAAGGATAAGCAGGATTAGAATAAGAGCGAGGAAATCAAAATTCATTAACTTTTAGTAGCATCATTCACTAATACCTGACTCTATGTAATTAATCATAATGATATAAGGATTTATTTTACTCCACATCTCCTGAATTTCTCAGTGAAATATAGTAGAGAAAAAAATTGTTACTAAGAGAAAATGGATTTTTAAAAAAATACTGACGTGCTGAACTTGTATTATATTTACAACAAGATAGATCAATTTACTCAATTTTCAATCATTTGTTTTTATTCAATAAACATTGTGGCCCAGATTATGACAGGTAATTTGCTTAGTTCCAGAAATTCAGTGAATTGAACAGAAGACAAAGGAGATACAATGACCACTTTCATGGATTTTCCAGACTAGTTTAGGTCATAACTGATTATTAATAAAAGAGGTTTAGGAAAACTAAGATGAGTGAATGTTCTTATTTGTAGAATTCAGAGATCACCAGCTTATGCCTAATAAACATGCTTCAGAAATAAAACCCATGCTGCATGGACTTCAAGACCAACTCAGATCTCTTCTATCTCTCCTGCAGCCCTCTCTTCTTTTCTTTACCCTTATCTTTTATAACTCCTTTCCCACCCTACCTTCTCTCTGTTCTCATGCCTGATGATGGACATGTGCGGGGACTTATTCCAGACTTCATTATGCAAAAAGCATGTGGACAGTAGCGACGTACACCAAGAGACCAAAAACCAAAGCAATCTGAGACCCTTATTCCTGCCTGAAACTCTTCCCCATATTTGATGAACTCTTTGAATAGGATTCGTGGTGAAACCTGGTATCTCCAGTGGGATCCCTTGACAAAACATCTCTCCTCAGATTCTTGTCTCCCTTCTCTTAGCACTGGAGTTTCATATGAACTTTGACCATTTTCCAGCACTCCCCCATCTCTATTTTGTCATGTTTGAGTGGAGGTTTCTTACTGTTTGGGTTTGGCATCTATTGAGTGTTTATCAATTTTTTACATATGTTGCAAGATTTTAAACAGTAACACTACAAGAAGTTAAAAATCTGCTAGAATTGAAGAGGGGTTTGAATTGTTGGATTCAGAATTAGTAGGAATGAAAACAAAGCAATCAAGGAGTGCAGAGAAGGCTCATTACAGGTGAATTGAACTCTGGAGAAAGACTTATTGCTGTGTAATTGGACTGGGGACAGAGAAAAGAGAGCATGTAGAGGCACTTTTGACTGTGGCCTGTGTTCTGTGTTATTATTCCTCTCTCCACATCTAAAGAAAGAATTTTTGAAATGCGGTGTGATCTGATATAAATTCAACTGAAGGCTATGGGTGCTTGGTAGATGTCATCTATCTATCTATTTTCCAAGTTTTTATTTCTTGAACTGAACTTTACTGCATTTGTGGCTGGAAAAACTTTCTCCATTTATGCACATGTGGATGTTCAAATCCTATCCATTCTTCAAATGTCACCTGTAAGGACCTCCCTTTAGTAAAAACTATTTTTCTCCTAGCAAAGAGTTATTTATGTTTAAAATTTTAACATAATTTTACTTGTACACTTTTTAATGAGGCATCACCTTATATTGAAAATATTTCGATAACTCTAAAATATGTAAAATTGATTCACCTATTCTGTCTCCCTTGATACAAACATTTGTTGAGAAAATGAGTGAACCATATGAAAAAGCGTGGCTGAATTTACTAAGACAAATGTAGAAGAAAGAATATAACAATGACCTGTGCCTGGTGCTTGGTAAAGCATGTTATTTTGGAATTGACTATTCACCAAGTGTTTAACAAAACTTAACCTGCTATAAACTATTTACATTCATGTATCCAAAAGTAGTGGTAAAATCTAGGAGTCAGTTCATAATATTGATTATTCTTCTTTGCCTCACAATCAGAGAATGGAC
>NW_007188770.1:9650-11758 GCF_000164805.1 Carlito syrichta
TTTATATCTGCCTAAGTGGGACAATATATTTTCTTTTCTTTAATAACAGAAACTGGCCTTTCTGTGAAATAGATGAATATGCTTGGGTTTATTTTAGCAGGCTCCAAAACTTCTTATTAAGCACTACTTCATAGAAAATAACAAATTATATGTTGTGGTCTGATTGCTTAAAACAAATATTTCCTAGAGGAAAAAACATTAGAATTTTGAAAAGATATTAAATACTTTAGACAGAAAAAGTACTCTTGAAATAAAAGCTGATGTGAATGCAATTCAAATTTAATATAGTTGAAATGTAAAGTAAAAATACCTTACACCTGGGTAGAATGGCGTGGGTAAAATTTTCCCCTGGGGATAACATTAGCATGTTCTCTAAATTTATTTTTTATCAAAGAAAAAGTGAAGATCATCTTTTTATATTTCCTTAAACTAACACAGAGTTTATTCTTAGACTAACAAATTAATAAAACAAATATTTTAAAAGAATTAGCATATGTTTCTCTTTATGAATATGAACGGGCTCTTCTTAGTTTTGGTAATCAAACATGTTTTTTACTTCAGACATTTGTCAGTGGTCTCAAAGGAATCACCTTACAATAATTGTTCTCCTTCTTAGACATGTCTTCTCACTAGATGTAAGTGTTCATTTCTTAGACACAAATATTTATTTTAAGCAGACAATGTGGAAAAGTATCAACAACATGAGATTAGTGTCAATAGACAAGTTGAGTTCTTGAAATAGATTTAACACTATACCTTGGCTACATTATCATGTTTATAGGCTTCAGTTTCTCATTTGTGCAGTTGAGAGAATGATATGTGCTTAACTGTTGTTTTGAGGATCCAAACAGATAATGTATTTGAAAAACACAGAGTTCTATTTACATACCATTATTATTATATTCAGGAAATAACTTAGAGAAATAATACAGCTGTAGTGACCTCTTTGTTTTCAGATACTCAAGACAAATAAACATAATTACTGTGTGGGTAATAGCCTCATTTCTTCTGTCACTTAACCATAATTCTATTGACCTAAATAATCACCACAGATGTAAGAAGTTGGAAAGGATACAATAAAATTTTAAGTTAAAAAAAAGTTTTAATTTTTTTTTGGTATTTCATTAGTAAGGACAACAATCTAACTCTTTCATGAATTGCAAATCTGGAAATTATAATATTAAAAATATGTAATCATCAGCTGTTCAGTTATTTAATATGCATAGTGTTTTACTCTACAGATGGATTCCACACAATTTCAAAGTAATTAGTGTTACAGTATGACATCGCATCTGTCTATGGATATGGCTCTTTGGTATTGCATTGCTTAAGGTTATGCAGGTGGCCCAAAGTTGTGTGAAGTTGCAGAGACAGTATTAGTTCTGTATCAGAAGAGACTGGCTGGGCGCCCTTTCAACAAGGCCCTGGGCATCCACCCAACATAGCTAGAGCAGGGTTGAGGGAGTCCAGCAAAGGAGAGTTGTCCTAGTGTGAGCAAGTGTGTGAGTGTGAGTGCATGGGACAGGGCGTGAGTTGCAGGGTGGACTTGTGCACAGCAAGTTACAAAGGCCACCGTGTCTATGGTCTTTGGTCGGGGCAGGACAGAGGGAAACACGCAGCACAGCCTACATGGGGTGGTAGCGTCGGGTGAATTTGGAGAGGGGCCTGCATTGGAGGGTGACGGGAGGATGTCACGGAAGGATTCCAGGGCATGGCCGGATAAGGGGGCAAGCATCGAGCGTGCATACGGTAAGCGTGTGTGTGGCATACCATATCCCACAATGTTAGAGTGTTGTGAGTGTTGCGAGCACATCTACAGAGATGTCATTTGGGCGGCCAGGAATCCACCACTGCTGCCGTCCAACACTGGCCCACCCGCTGGACCCACTACACCGCAGTCCCTTGTTCTGTCCCTCCCGGTCAATGCAGCCCACACCCTTCCCTCCGCAAAGCAAGTGCATGTCACAGGGTCACTGGTTCATTGTGTCCACGCTGGAACCCCCAGAACCCCCTGGATTCCCCCACATCATCTTCAGAACTATCAATGAGAGGGCAAACATGCAAGACAGGGTGAAAATGATCGCACCTGGGCGGAAGCTGACCTTCTG
>NW_007188770.1:12197-15429 GCF_000164805.1 Carlito syrichta
GCATGTGGGTTTAGGTGGCTTAGTGCCTGTGTGTTGTGTCCTGTGCATCATGGGTGCACACTAGTACATGCATGATTTTGTGTGGATGCCGTGCTTGTGTGTGTAGTCATTGTGTTTGGCTCAATGTTGGTGTGTACATTCCTTCCACGTGTGTGCAATTGTGTGAGCCTGTGTATCGGGTGTGTGTGTGTGTGTGTGTGTGTGTGTGTGTGTGTTCAAGGAAGTTGGATCAGTGTCATTTGTTTTGTAGCTGGAGGATTAGAAGAGTGTACAATTAAGTGTGTTTCACTGCTGGCTTCGTAGGCATTGCTACTTGGCTGCTTTTCCTTTTCTTGAACCTTCTGGAGCTAATGTTTTAATCATCAAAAGATTGGCAGAGGATCTTCAGCATCTTTGGTTTGGTGCATGCATATGTGTGGGTTTTTCTTTTGTTTTCATTTTCTTCTTTTAATGGACAGCTGTAAATGGAGTTTTTTAAAAAAGATATTTCTATACAGTGTGCCCCGGGAATTCAGTCTTTCAGGATTTTGCTTGCATAAATTAAATATTTATTCACCAACTTACCATCTGTTATCAATTGGCCAAAAGAAAGTCGACTGCATGCACTGAGGTTGTATGGGTGTGTGTTTGGGGGAGAGGGGTGCACCAGGATGTGTTATTAGGTTGACTTTGTAAAGATTGTTTTACTGTTTTAAGTGTGGTCATTTTTAAAAGCATTTGAGTAACTCCATTATGCTCAAGCAGAACATTTGTCAAAAGTAATTATCTGAGTTTGGTGGAAGGGACTTGCTCTGGTATGTTTTTGAAGAGTTTTAGATAATTGGCCCTATGGCCCAGGAAAGAAGTGACAAAAGTCCTGTTTAATTGTAATTCAGGTATTGGTAGCTGAAGTGGCCAGGCCCCTTTATTTATCTCCTAATTTCATGGTGGGGTATGTTATCATCTCTCCCATTCTCTGTGTTCCTGTTAATTGCTAAATTTCTCTTTCTGTGGATGAATTAGCAGGTGATAGTGACTCTCCAATGAACTGTCTCTGGGAGAGGACACTTAGTTGTAGACAATGTGTTAGAAATAAGCAGTAAGTGTGAAGTAAAAGTCAGATTGCTGTTATCACTGAATTTTTGCTGGAGTGGAGTAAATTACTACTTGCTCAGTCATTAATACAGAATTGTGTGGGGGTGTTCAAGTGTTCTGAAATGCATTATTCATGTTCCTTGGAGCGGCAATCAAGTATTATTATAGCTTTTCAGTATATATTTTAAACAAATGAACAATGAATTGTTTTATAATATTTTAACATAGTCATTTATCAACTTGCCATATCTGCCTGCAGAGGTTTATTTAATAAATAACATCATCCTGATGGAATTTAAAGTGAGTTATCTGTATTCAATCAGTATATATTACTATTCTTTTTTTAATATATATTTTTTATTTTAAAGTTGTGGGATACAGTTAAGGGTTAGGTATACAAATATTCATTGTGCCGGTACCCTTGTTGATGAGGTGTGCCCCCCTTTCCCTAGACAGATGTTGACTACCATTAATCTCATCTCTCTTCCCCTACTGTCCCCTCCCCATAGTTTCCACACTATCAATCCTTTTCTTATAGTATTACGGTAGTTGTTCAAGGTCTGCTTATGAGTGAGAACATGTGATGCACAGATCTTTGTTTCTGTGAGAGATCACTCAGTATTAGAAACTCTAATTCCATTCAGGTTGCTGCAAAATTCATGATTTTGTTCTTTTTTATGGCTTCATAATAGTCTATTGTGTATATGTACCACATTTTTTTAATCCAGTCCTCTTTTGGTGGACAGCATGGTTGGTTCCATGATCTTGCTATTGTGAACAATGCTGTGATACATGTGCAGGTATCTTTTTTATAGAGTGATTTGAGTTCTTCAGGGTATATTCCCACTAGGGGGATTGCAGGGTCTCATGGAAGATCAATTTTTAGAGCTTTTAGGAATCACCACACTGATTTCCACAGAGGCTGTACTAGTTTACACTCCCACCAACAGTGTAGAAGTGTTCCCTTTTTGCCACATCCTCTCCAGCAACTGTTATTTTTTGAGTTATTGATAATGGCCATTCTGACTGTAGTTAGGTGGTATCTCAGTGTAGTTTTAATTTGCATCTCCTTGATGACTAGTGAGGTTGAACATTTCTTCCTCTGAGGCAGCAGTAATGCTTTTCAAACATGCTTTGAAAATGTGTTTTAGTATTGACCTAAACTATACATTTGGCAGCCTGAATTTGGCTTTTGGCCCTCCAGGTTATGAAATTGTCAATTGACAGGGTTTGCACTGGTTCCTTTGTGCACTGTGTGGAGGTCTCTGGTCAATAGAACAGAGTTTTCTTCACCAATCCAGAGCAACCTGGGCTCTGATATCAACTCTCTGTAAGAAAGAAAAATGAGTAGTTTCTCATTGGCTTTATTTCTATGGTCAAAATGATGCCTTGTCCTGCCCCTATGATGGAGACAGTATAGATTTCTTTTCCCTGCCACTGAAATCTGCACCCTGGCAGATGTAGAAAGGTAAAGTTTCAAAATGGAAAAACTTCTTGATCTCTGTGATATTTGTGTCAGGTTTTCAAAAATGTAATACTCACTAAGAAATTTGCAAATCTAAGTAGAGATTATTTTATATGGCTTAATGTTTCTTTAAGCCATATGTCAATACAAGGACACAGAAAAATAAATCAATGTTACCTGATACAGCTACCTGTCTGTGCTGACTGAGAACGAATGTGTTCTCCTTTATTCGGTTTATAGCAGGAGTCAGCAGACTTGTCAACCTAAAAGGAAGAAACTGAGGCAAAGTTAATATAAATAGAGAGTTTATTTGGGCCAGGCTTGAGGATTGCCACCCAGGGGCATAGATTCAAGTTGTCCTGAATGCACACTCCAATTAGTAGCAGGTAAAGTGGACTTTTAAAGGCAATAAAAGGGGGACAGGCTGATACAAAATTTCTTGTCAGGAATTCTCATTAGTTTACAGAAAGAGCATTGATTAGTGATTGGTTATCCATTGTTTAGGCTATAGGATGTGGGTTATGATTTCAGGTATGGAATTATAACATTAATTTATAACCACTTGTGGCAATAGCAAGCAGTTTCAAGAGATGCACACATAACACAAAGAGGGAAGCAGAACGGGCAGTGATCTCATTTCATTGTCCCTCTGGGCCTGATAATTGCTGCATTTCTTAGATAAAAGTTCTTTCT
>NW_007188771.1:0-692 GCF_000164805.1 Carlito syrichta
TCTGTCTCAGCCTCCAAGTAGCTGCAACTACAGGTGTGCGCTACCAAACCTGGCTAACTTTTTTATTTATTGTAGAAATGAGGTCTCACCAAGTTGCCCAGGCTGTTCTTGATCCATGGGCTCAGGCAATCCTGTCACCTTGGCCTCCCAAATTTATTTGACCCAATAGTTGTTCTAAAAGCACATTGACTAATTTCCACGTATTTGTTAACTTTTCCATTATTCCTTCTGTTAATAATTTTGTAATATCAATGTAGTCAGAAATGAGTTGATATATGCCCTTGAGAAGATTGTGTATTCTGTTCCTATTAGATGGAATCCTCTCTATGTGTTTGTTAGGTTCATTTGGTCAAAACCATTTCAAGTCCAGTGTTTCCTTATTGCATAATGAATTTTCTGTCAGTATAATCAGTCTCTGTTTGAAAACAGATTATTTAAATATCCTACTGTTGTGTCACAGTCTGTATCTCCCTTCAAATCCTTTAATGTTTATTTTATATATTGTATTGCTTTAGTATTGGGTGTATACTATATATCGTTGTTATTTTCTTAATGAATAGATTCTTTAATCACTACATAACCTTACTTTTCTCTTTTTATTGTTTTGACCTAATGTTTCTTTAGTTTCTTACAACTGTGAGTATGTACCCCTTTCCCCTCCTTTGGTTCCATTTGCATAGCAGGTTGCTCAT
>NW_007188772.1:0-788 GCF_000164805.1 Carlito syrichta
TCTGTTCTTGATCCATGGGCTCAGGCAATCCTGTCACCTTGGCCTCCCAAATTTATTTGACCCAATAGTTGTTCTAAAAGCACATTGACTAATTTCCACGTATTTGTTAACTTTTCCATTATTCCTTCTGTTAATAATTTTGTAATATCAATGTAGTCAGAAATGAGTTGATATATGCCCTTGAAAAGATTGTGTATTCTGTTACTATTAGATGGAATCCTCTCTATGTGTTTGTTAGGTTCATTTGGTCAAAACCATTTCAAGTCCAGTGTTTCCTTATTGCATAATGAATTTTCTGTCTGTATAATCAGTCTCTGTTTGAAAACAGATTATTTAAATATCCTACTGTTGTGTCACAGTCTGTATCTCCCTTAAAATCCTTTAATGTTTATTTTATATATTGTATTGCTTTAGTATTGGGTGTATACTATATATCGTTGTTATTTTCTTAATGAATAGATTCTTTAATCACTACATAACCTTACTTTTCTCTTTTTATTGTTTTGACCTAATGTTTCTTTAGTTTCTTATAACTGTGAGTATGTACCCCTTTCCCCTCCTTTGGTTTCCATTTGCATAGCAAGTTGCTCATTCCTTCACTTTCAGTCTATGTGTGTCCTTTAAGATGAAATAAGTGTCTTGTAGGCAGAGGTCTACAGTCAGGTTTTTTTGTTTCTTTTTATATCCCATTCTATGTTTTTGATTGGAGGGTATAATTTAATTTTTCATTCAAAGTTTCATTGATCGTAAGTCTTATTGCATTTTTTTGTTTTTGTTTTTGTTTTTTT
>NW_007188773.1:0-827 GCF_000164805.1 Carlito syrichta
GTATAATCAGTCTCTGTTTGAAACAGATTATTTAAATATCCTGCTGTTGTGTCACAGTCTGTATCTCCCTTCAAATCCTTTAATGTTTATTTTATATATTGTATTGCTTTAGTATTGGGTGTATACTATATATCGTTGTTATTTTCTTAATGAATAGATTCTTTAATCACTACATAACCTTACTTTTCTCTTTTTATTGTTTTGACCTAATGTTTCTTTAGTTTCTTATAACTGTGAGTATGTACCCCTTTCCCCTCCTTTGGTTTCCATTTGCATAGCAGGTTGCTCATTCCTTCACTTTCAGTCTATGTGTGTCCTTTAAGATGAAATAAGTGTCTTGTAGGCAGAGGTCTACAGTCAGGTTTTTTTGTTTCTTTTAATATCCATTCTATGTTTTTTGATTGGAGGGTATAATTAATTTTCATTCAAAGTTTCATTGATCGTAAGGTCTTATTGCATTTTTTGTTTTTGTTTTTGTTTTTTTGTAGACCTTTTGTTTCTTTTTCTATTTTCTTGTTAATTTTGTTGTTTGTAGACTTTCTATAGAGATATGCTTTGAATATTTTCTCTCTTTTTTGTATCTACATATGTTTTTTGCTTTGTGTTTACTTTCAGGATTAGATAATAATTATATATTTGCAACAAGTTATATTATGGTGATAACTTAATTGTGATTGTATACACAAATTCTACACATTTACTCTCCTTTCCCTCATTTTATAAATTTGATGTCAAAATTTACATAGTTTTATAATTTGTATCTTTCAACAAATAATTGTGACTTCAATTACTTTAAATAGTTTTGCATTTTAACATTATTGCTAGAC
>NW_007188774.1:0-821 GCF_000164805.1 Carlito syrichta
GTCACAGTCTGTATCTCCTTCAAATCCTTTAATGTTTATTTTATATATTGCATTGCTTTAGTATTGGGTGTATACTATATATCGTTGTTATTTTCTTAATGAATAGATTCTTTAATCATTACATAACCTTACTTTTCTCTTTTTATTGTTTTGACATAATGTTTCTTTAGTTTCTTATAACTGTGAGTATGTACCCCTTTCCCCTCCTTTGGTTTCCATTTGCATAGCAGGTTGCTCATTCCTTCACTTTCAGTGTATGTGTGTCCTTTAAGATGAAATAAGTGTCTTGTAGGCAGAGGTCTACAGTCAGGTTTTTTTGTTTCTTTTAATATCCATTCTATGTTTTTTGATTGGAGGTATAATTAATTTTCATTCAAAGTTTCATTGATCGTAAGGTCTTATTGCATTTTTTGTTTTTGTTTTTGTTTTTTTGTAGACCTTTTGTTTCTTTTTCTATTTTCTTGTTAATTTTGTTGTTTGTAGACTTTCTATAGAGATATGCTTTGAATATTTTCTCTCTTTTTTGTATCTACATATGTTTTTTGCTTTGTGTTTACTTTCAGGATTAGATAATTATATATTTGCAACAAGTTATATTATGGTGATAACTTAATTGTGATTGTATACACAAATTCTACACATTTACTCTCCTTTCCCTCATTTTATAAATTTGATGTCAAAATTTACATAGTTTTATAATTTGTATCTTTCAACAAATAATTGTGACTTCAATTACTTTAAATAGTTTTGCATTTTAACATTATTGCTAGACATTTAGTTGCTTTATCCACAGCCATTTCAGTATTAGAGTGTTTTGGATT
>NW_007188775.1:0-778 GCF_000164805.1 Carlito syrichta
GGAGGCTGAGGTGAGTGGATTGTCTGAGCCCACAGGATCAAGACCCGCCTGGGCAGCGAGACCTCATCTCTACAATAAATCAAAAAATCAGCCGGGCATGGTAGCGCATGCCTGCAATCCCAGCTACTTGGAAGACTGAGGTGGAAGTATCACCGGAGTCCAGAACTCCAGTCTGGGTGACAGAGTGAGACTCCAATTAAAAAAAAAAGAAAAAATAAAAAGAAAGAAAAGACACTTACATTTACTAGTTTTATACTTTCATATGTTTTCATATTGTGAATTATTGTCTATTTTCTTCAGCTTAAATAACTCCCTTTAGCAATTTTTATAATATAGGTATAGTGGTACAAACTGTTAGTTTTTTTGTCTGAGAATACCTTTAACAACCATTTCATTAATGAAAGTCAGAATTTGAGGTGCAGTATTTTTGACTAGCATTTTAAATATTTTTCAGGGTTTTCAATTACTTTCCACTCCCTTCTAACCTGTAGGATTTCTGATGAAAAAAAATCTTCTGATAGTCCTGTACAGTTTCTTTGTACATAATGACTTACTTTTCTCCTGCTACTTTCAAAACTCTCTGTCTTTAAATGTTGACAATGTAATTATTATATGTCTCGAGTTCAGTCTCTTTGGAGTCGAATTCTTTAGGATTTGGGGGTTTGAGGGTCTAGAGTTCTCTGTTTTTACCCTTGGAACTTTTCTGCCATTATTTTTGGAATATGTTTTCTGTCCTTTCTGTTTTACTTCTTCTGAAAATCAAGGAGTGTATGTTTTT
>NW_007188776.1:0-963 GCF_000164805.1 Carlito syrichta
AACTGACTGTGTAACATCAGGCAGCCTCATCTCTATCTCCAAAATGTCATCAATGAGCTGGGCTTGGAGACATAGGCTTTTCGTTGCAGCCGCTTGGGAGGATTGCCTGAGCCCCGGAGGTCTACCCTGTGGTCAGGTGTGATTGTACCACTCTAGTACCGTCTGGGCATCAGAGTGAGGCCCTGACTCATAGAGAAACGCAACCCACAGATGCGGAAAACATATTTGCGAATGTACATCTGACAAGGGATGATCAGCTCGGAACTACAAGGAACTGCCACTTGCCGACAAGAAAAAAGCAAACAGCCTCATTTCACAGTGAGCAAAAGATATGAACAGACCCATCTCAACAGCAGACATACAAGCAGCCACCAAAGACATTGGAAAAAGCTCAGCCTCATTTGTCATCCGAAAATGCAAGTGAAAACGACCTTGAGGAGTCACCAATTTTCAGGCAGGATGGCTATCATCAATCATTCCCAAAACAACAGATGCTGGCGTGGAAATGACACAAAGGGAACACTTCTACACTGCTCGTGGGAGTGTAAACTCGGACCAGCTCTGTGGATAAGCATTTGGTGATTCCTAAACGATCTAAAAATCGACCCTGCCATCCTCCTACTGGGAACATACCAGGAAGAACGAAATCCCTCTCTCCAAGAGATATTTGCACATGTATGTTTATCGCCACATTGTTCGCAGTAGCAAGAACATGGAGCCAACCATCCTGCCCATCTAAAGAGGACTGGATTCAAAATATGTGGTACGTAGGAACAATGCCATATTATGCAGTCACAACGAGAACAAACTCACGAAGTTCACGGAAACCTGGATGGAGTTAGAGTCTATACTACTGGGTGACCTTTCAGGGAAGCAGAAACTGAGTATCACATGTACTCACTCATAAGTGGACCTTGAACAACCATCATAATAACGACAACAAAAAAGATTTTCAGAGTTGGG
>NW_007188777.1:0-800 GCF_000164805.1 Carlito syrichta
CAGGAACTGCCACTTGCCGACAGAAAAAAGCAAACAGCCTCATTTCACAGTGAGCAAAAGATATGAACAGACCCATCTCAACAGCAGACATACAAGCAGCCACCAAAGACATTGGAAAAAGCTCAGCCTCATTTGTCATCCGAAAATGCAAGTGAAAACGACCTTGAGGAGTCACCAATTTTCAGTCAGGATGGCTATCATCCATCATTCCCAAAACAACAGATGCTGGCGTGGAAATGACACAAAGGGAACACTTCTACACTGCTCGTGGGAGTGTAAACTCGGACCAGCTCTGTGGATAAGCATTTGGTGATTCCTAAACGATCTAAAAATCGACCCTGCCATCCTCCTACTGGGAACATACCAGGAAGAACGAAATCCCTCTCTCCAAGAGATATTTGCACATGTATGTTTATCGCCACATTGTTCGCAGTAGCAAGAACATGGAGCCAACCATCCTGCCCATCTAAAGAGGACTGGATTCAAAATATGTGGTACGTAGGAACAATGCCATATTATGCAGTCACAACGAGAACAAACTCACGAAGTTCACGGAAACCTGGATGGAGTTAGAGTCTATACTACTGGGTGACCTTTCACGGAAGCAGAAACTGAGTATCACATGTACTCACTCATAATTGGACCTTGCACAAGCATCATAATAACGACAACAAAAAAGATTTTCAGAGTTGGGAAATGCAGGGGAGGGGGGAGGGCCAGGACTTGCAGTAGTTGGTTTGTGCCGGGGGTGCCGGGACGTTCGGGGACAGGCCTGAACAACAAGGGTTCCTGTAAAATGA
>NW_007188778.1:0-543 GCF_000164805.1 Carlito syrichta
TTCCCAGCTATCCAACCACCTTATTAGTGTGCTGTTCCTCTATACAAAGACATGGTTTACAGACAGAAGAAAAGAGAAGAAAAGGAAAAGGAAAAGAGAAAAAAGGGAACAATACAGTAGGAATAGAATTAAGTCATTAAACTAATAGAATCAATGAAGCACACTCTGTGACATTTCGTTTAAGTCCAATGTCCTTTCAGGTCTGATTTCTAGTTTTCTTTTCAAGCTGGTAAATTAGTTTGCTGTTAGGGTCAGTTCCCCTGATCTGCTGTGAAGGACAGTTCAGAATAACCTCGGTTCAGAAGTTTGGTCTATGTCTTTATCAAGCTTGTTTGTCCCGTTTCGGTGTTGTTAGCTTGAATCGCCAGCAGGTGGTACTATCTCATCTGCTCGCCCCAGAGGGGGTGGGGCCGGACAGGAACAAGATGGCTGCCTGCCTCTGAGCAGGCAACAGGAGCCCCGCGCCAGGCGGGCAGGACAGTCTCAGATGCAGGAGCGGTGGCAGCGATCCCAGCAGATCTTCCCTGAAGCGGTTTTGGTGTG
>NW_007188779.1:0-595 GCF_000164805.1 Carlito syrichta
CAGGAAACAACCATGCTGCCCATCAAAAGAGGACTGGATTTAAAAAATGTGGTACATATGCACGATGGAATACTACGCAGCCATAAAAAAGAACAAAATCATGAATTTCACATCAACCTGGATGGAACTAGAGTCTATAATACTGAGTGACCTCTCACAGAAACAAAGATCCGAATATCACATGTTCTCACTCATATAATAGACCTTGAACATTCAATGTAATACTATAAGAAAATGACTGATGGTACTGGGAAACTATGGGGGGCAAGGGGGATGGGATTAACAGTAGCAAATATCTGTCTGGGGATGGGAAAACACCTCTTATCAACAGGGTGCCTGAATGAAACGTAATTGTACACCTAACCCTTAACTGTACCCCACAAAACCATCATAAAAAATATTGATTAATAAAAAAAAAAAATAGAGCTTCAGGGGTAGAGCTTGTCACAGATGAAAGCAAAAGTAGAAGTATACTGTGCATTTCGAGTGCAATTTTGAAATATTACAAGACCGCCTTGTGGGCTTTCCTGAGATATGCATTTGGTAATGCCCAAACGTGACTTTGGGGAACCTGTACTGGGAAAGAGTTTATTCC
>NW_007188780.1:0-1036 GCF_000164805.1 Carlito syrichta
GAATTTTGTATCACTGATAGATGAGGGAAATTTTCTGAATGATCTCGTGGAAAGTTTGTTCCAATGTGGTCTCTGTTTCTCTTCTACCTCAGGGAGTCCGATTATTCTTAGGTTAGGCCTCTTGAGGTAGTCACTCATCTCTTGAAGGTTTTGTTCTGTCTTTTTTAGCTTATTTTCTGTGTTTTTAAGAGTTTGGGTTATTTCTATATTTTGGTCCTCAAGCTCTGAGATTCTTTCTTCTGCTTGGGTAATTCTGCTTTCCATGCTTATCAATTTGTTATTTATTTCATTCACAGTATTCTTTATTACTGTTATCTCAGATATCAGCTCCTTCCTAGTTTCTTCTTGTGTCTCCTCAATTCTTTTTAGTCTCTCCATTATTGTTTTGATATCTGCATTTGCATTTTGAGACCCTTCATTCTGGGGACTTTGCATTGTTTGTATTCCAAAGTCAATTTTCTCAGTGTCTGCTCTCCCAGGCGTCTGGGAGAGACCCATACTCTTCTTTTGGTTTTTCTTCATTTCTGTAGATTTTTCTCCCTTTACCCCTTTCCCTCCCCCTCTTCAATTCTGTTTTTGAGGGAAGGTGGGGTTGCTTTTATTTCTCTTCTGCAATGACCTGTTCTTCCTTATGAGGGTCTTCTGGTTTTGTTCACTTTTCCCTCTGTTTTACAGTCTGTCTATTCAGCAGTTTGCAGTCTTGGTCCCTGTAGTTCCAGATACTTAGAAAGCTGAGGTGGAAGGATGACTAGAACCCAGCAGGTCGAGGCTGCGGTGGCCAGGAACATGTCACTGCACTCCAGTCTGGGCGACAGAGTGAGACTCCAACATTCAAGAAATCTTCCCTTTGATCCAGAGGAAGATACTCTGTCTCTTCAAAGGTGGTTTTCTCTACAATTATGTTTGCAAAAATAGTCTAAGTATGCCCCGGCCTGCTCGGGGGGAATACAGAGACAAACACGTCGGACAAGGCTTCTGCTCTTACGGAGTTGGTGGGGACTTCACCAAGCAAGAGGCAACCAGGCCCAGCGTCAAC
>NW_007188781.1:0-693 GCF_000164805.1 Carlito syrichta
GAGACAAACACGTCGGACAAGGCTTCTGCTCTTACGGAGTTGGTGGGGACTTCACCAAGCAAGAGGCAACCAGGCCCAGCGTCAACCTCCAGGACCTGTGCAGAAGGGCGGACAGCAGGAACCCCCTGGAGCCTTCCCTTTCCAAGAACACGGAAGTCTAGGACATCAAAAGAAGGCATCCACGCAGAGAGAGCCGTCAGCAGTTTTTATGCAGTGAAGGAAAACCATTCTCTTATCTGGGGAAGAGACAGTCCTGTACCTTCTCACTAGAGATCTCCCCGATCGTCCAAAACCAGTTTTTAAGTTGACTTTGGAAAACCAATCTGAACTCTCCCTTGACTCAAGGTAATTTTTTTCTCATTGATCTCATTTCTTACACCTGGGATTTGCCCAAAGCCAGCCAAGTCCCCCTAGTTTAGGATATCTCACCCTGAATCTTAGGAAACAGGAGAGGTTTATCACATCCTGTCCTTTCTGAATTTTCTTGAGGTCCTTATATATTTTAGTCCATTTCTCTTTAATACAAAGATTAAAGAGAAATTCCATTTCTCTTTTTTCATTCAGAGATAAATCGTCTCTGCACATTAGATATTTCAAACTAGAAAATATTCTTTTGGCTTCCTTTGCAAAGGACAATGGTTATCTAAATGCCTTGTGTTGTTTAAAAAAAAAGTGTCCAACTAGAGATTCTGA
>NW_007188782.1:0-768 GCF_000164805.1 Carlito syrichta
CACCAAGCCCGGCTGGTGTGACACTTTCATGAAGAATAAATGTATTAGCACTTGGAATATATTAAATGTGAGGACAATTTTAAGTGTTACTGAGCTTCTCGCTAGCCTATAATTTTCAAGAGTCTGATACCACACGTTGCTTTTCATAAACTCTCTTCTCGCCTTACCAGCATAATGTTAGCAGAAGGCGTGTAGGTGAAGCTGGCCCCTGCATTTGAATCAACCGAAAGAGATATACCTGGCAAACTGCCAAAAGTTAGAAATTCAGTAGAAAGCTTAATCTGATGACTCCATCATGAAAATGAACAGGTAAGGAGTGTCTTATGTATTCTCGGCATCTGTCATTAGTAATGACAAAATGCTTTGAAAAATCCACAAGAAAATATAGTTAATTTATGAATGGAATTTTAATGAATGGAATACTCTTTTACTTTGACTAAGAATTACGGTAATTAGTTTTAAGTAGCATGGTGTGATAAAATCGATTATGAATATAAACCAATTCAAAATAAAATATTCATATGTGGAAAATAAAGTGATTAGACTTCCATCCCCAACTGCATTTCATACATAACTCTTTTTAATCATAAAAAGGTTGTAGGTTTAATCAACTCTTCAGTCATATCAAAAAAATAATTCTACTAGCTGATTTGTGATGATATTGAGGGTAAGGCTGCCTCACGGTATATATGCCCCCAATCATTTTGTGAAAGGTTATCCTAAAGAAATAAATCAGTTTAAGAAAAGGAAAGCCTTAGCCAGGCTCGG
>NW_007188783.1:0-796 GCF_000164805.1 Carlito syrichta
AATAAATCAGTTTAAGAAAAGGAAAACCTTAGCCGGGCTCGGTGGCTCAGCCTGTAATCCCGCGCCTTTGGGAGGCTGAGGTGAGTGGATTGCCTGAGCCAGCAGGTTCAAGACCCGCCTGGGCAGCGAGACCACATCTCTACAATAAATCAAAAAATCAGCCGGGTGTGGTAGCACATGCCTGTAATTCCAGTTACTTGGAAGGCTGAGGCGGAAAGATCACCGGAGCCCAGCAGGTCAAGGCCGCGGTGGCCGGGAGCGGCCACTGCACTCCAGTCTGGGTTACAGAGTGAGACTCCAACTCAAAAAAAAAAAAGAAAAAAAGAAAAGGAAAGCCTTGATCTGGCAGTTAAAGAATTACAAACAAGTCGGGCTGGGTGGCTCAGCCTGTAATCCCGCGCCTTTGGGAGACTGAGGTGAGTGGATTGCCTGAACCCGCGGGTTCGAGACCCGCCTGGGCAACTTGGTGATACCTCATCTCTACAATAAACCAAAAATTAGCCAGGCGTGGTAACGTGCACCTGTAGTTCCAGCTACTTGGAAGGCTGAGGCGAAAGGATCGCCGGAGCCCAGAAGGTCGAGGCCGCGGTGGCCGGGAGCGGCCACTGCACTCCAGTCTGGGTGACAGAGTGAGAGTCCAACTTAAAAAAAAAAAAAGGATTACAACAATTTCACAAGTAAAATGCTCTAATGGCAAGTTCTTGCTTCTGTAAACAGCTTCAAGCAATTTCCATAGTCTGTTACAGATAAAACATTCTTTGTAAACAAACCATCTCTTTAAAGGCTAAGCAAAAGC
>NW_007188784.1:0-751 GCF_000164805.1 Carlito syrichta
TGAGACTGGACAGCATAGTGAGATCCCATCTCTACAAAAAATAAAAATAAAAAAAAATAGCTGAATGTGGTGGAGGGACCTCTAGTCCCAGTAGCTCAGGAGGCTGAAGCAGGAGAATCACTTGAGACTAGGAAAGGGAAGCTGCAGTGAGCTATGATTACACCACTGCACTCCAGCCTGGGTGAAACAACTATACTTGGTCTCAGAAAAAAAATATAAATAAACAAAAAGGGAAAATATCCTTTGATAAAAATTATTAAATTTTTGTCCCTTTTTAGAATACCTGACTTTTATCATAGATGTTGCTTTTGAAATTGTAACAGCCAATGGTGGTTACATTATTAATCAAACTTTATTACATTAATAATGGTTGCAGCAACATCTTCCAAAGAATCAGATCTGCATGAGTGCATCTTTAAAACTTATTTATAAATTTACTTCACACACTCTTCCCAATAACTACTGACAGTAATGACCAGAGAGGATGTGAGATACTGGCTTAGGAGTGATGATATGGTTCTCAGATCTGCACAAACCCAAAGATGATTTACTGCTAAATCCCTCAAAGGAAATTGTGTGTGGGATGTGAGAAAGGGGAATGCTAAATGGCATATCTGTGTTTGAGTCTTCCAAGAATGTTTGAAATTTATACCACTGAACTATCATCCATGATTTCATATGTTTTCAACCACCTACATTATGAAGATAAACACTTGCCTACTATAAATCCCTTTAGAAAATCTATTGACAA
>NW_007188785.1:0-2382 GCF_000164805.1 Carlito syrichta
CCAAGTAAGTCAAGTTCACCTTAAAACTTACCAGGTTGTTTTCAGTGTATTTTCCCCAAAGTCAGGTCAGTTGTCTATTAGGAGACTTACTTGATGATGAGTGTTTACAAGGAGTCGGTGCTGCCCTCAGAAGAACTCCGGTCAAGCCTCTGAGTCCCCTGTACCCATCTGCCACCCTGAGGAATCCATACTAGCAGCAGAAATTTATCAGACTTGGTGAGAATGGAAAGTGCCATGTCTCAGACTGTGACCTTAAACCTTAGCTCCTAAAATGTGAAACAACACCATTTCTTCCTGTTTCCCAAAACAAGAGCAAATAACCCTAAGCCTTGCCATTCTTTGAAAGGCTCTCAAGTTACTTTCCTTCAGGCATTTTTGGTACCTGTAATGCTACTTCAAGAATATCTTCTTCCCACAGGTTGGAATTTCATCAGAGAGAATGCATGTATGGGGTAGGGAGGGTCAGATCATTTCACCCCATCTCTGAAATAGGAACACCTCAAATCAGCATGGCTGAATCTCACTGTCATTGTCATTAGTATTTCAATAAACAAATGGTTTTAAATGCAGTCTTGGGCACCATTGTCACATAAATGTTAAATGCTATTCATATAATGCCCAGGAAAATAGAGAGGGACATAGGAAAATGCATTTTGAGACTGGACAGCATAGTGAGATCCCATCTCTACAAAAAATAAAAATAAAAAAAAATAGCTGAATGTGGTGGAGGGACCTCTAGTCCCAGTAGCTCAGGAGGCTGAAGCAGGAGAATCACTTGAGACTAGGAAAGGGAAGCTGCAGTGAGCTATGATTACACCACTGCACTCCAGCCTGGGTGAAACAACTATACTTGGTCTCAGAAAAAAAATATAAATAAACAAAAAGGGAAAATATCCTTTGATAAAAATTATTAAATTTTTGTCCCTTTTTAGAATACCTGACTTTTATCATAGATGTTGCTTTTGAAATTGTAACAGCCAATGGTGGTTACATTATTAATCAAACTTTATTACATTAATAATGGTTGCAGCAACATCTTCCAAAGAATCAGATCTGCATGAGTGCATCTTTAAAACTTATTTATAAATTTACTTCACACACTCTTCCCAATAACTACTGACAGTAATGACCAGAGAGGATGTGAGATACTGGCTTAGGAGTGATGATATGGTTCTCAGATCTGCACAAACCCAAAGATGATTTACTGCTAAATCCCTCAAAGGAAATTGTGTGTGGGATGTGAGAAAGGGGAATGCTAAATGGCATATCTGTGTTTGAGTCTTCCAAGAATGTTTGAAATTTAGACCAGTGTACTATCATCCATGATTTCATATGTTTTCAACCACCTACGTTATTAAAGATAAACACTTGCCTACTAGAAATCCCTTTAGAAAATCTATTGACAAACATACACCCACAAAACACCTCCTGAGTGTATGCATTCCAAGCTTTAAATGAGTGTGTGCACTAGAAGTCACATGTCCATGGGTTAAAATCTGCTCAATTGGCTTGAGAGACAGCAGCCTCATAAAAGTGTCCTACTGAGCAGTGTCACCAAGGTTAGCAGACTTTACAAACTCAGCAGAACATCTCTGAGAAGTTCTGAAGATCTTCAGAGTCTACCAGCAGATTCCAAGAGTATTCTTAGAGAAAACTTCAGGTTTTGAAATGAGTCAAAGAAGAACTGACCCTGCCACCAGGCCACATAGAAATATCCCATGACCCAGCGGCCCTTGATCTGTCCTTTTCTGACCTCATCCCTCACTCAAATGTCACCAGAGCCATCTCCAGAGCTCCTACACCATTTTGTCCTTGCTGCAGCCCAGCAGTTTCATTCCCACATTTGCAGTGTGAGAAGATACACAGAGGGACTCCAGGTCACCTGACCTCACCATTTTATGTCAACTTTGCATGCGTGCTTGTGAAAAGTAGAAACAGTGTGTGGGGAAGAGAAGAGGAAGAGGATGGAGTGTTTTCTTCTCCCCAACACACTTCTCATGGGGAAGTTGACCCATAACATGTGACCCACTCATGACCAAGGAGGACAACCTAGGCAGCATTCCCAGATCGGGAAGCTGCCCTTCTATGTCCTCTGCATTTATTTAGGTGTACTCCCATGCCCCTGCACATCAGAGCCCACCCTCAATATCCCCATGATGATAGCAGGATGCTCAGATGGAACCCCAGTGCCACCTGCTCCATTCTGAAGCTCTCTCCTCCCCAGTGGGAATCTGTGGGACCTGTGGTCCACTCTCTTAAGAATAAGTTGAGTGACTGGCAGGTGAATCATGACTTCTCATATGACCTAAGATGCTTCTTAGTGGACAGAGCTAGGTGAGTTTAATCTCTGCACTGAGAAATTTATGTTTCCACAGCGTCTAC
>NW_007188785.1:3347-5137 GCF_000164805.1 Carlito syrichta
TGACTTTATATGCACACTAGATAAGAAGAGTCTCACATTTGAAGAAAGCACATTGAGACAACCAGCACATTTGAGACAACCCTGGGTCCCAAGTGACACCCCCTTTCTCCCCATTGATTCTCAGGTGGTCAATAAACTGACTGAATACTTTTGTAAGCAAAGGAGGCAGCATGTTGCTCCTGCTGTATGCAGTAGGTGTGCCAACCCCACCATCTTGACATCGTTTCTGGCATGCATGTTTCAAGGCTGTCAGCCAAGCTCCATATTCTAGGTTTTGTAAGAGAGGAAACCCACAGTGGTTCAGCCCATCATGCAAATGTACGTGGGTCCCAAGGCTTAGCATATATGCATTGAGTATGGCCAAGAAACAGTTGCCATGAAGCCAGAACATGTGAACCAACTCCTGCCTCCCATCAGCTGCTAACTACACCAGCACACGCATCACCACTATGGCCATGAGAGGGTAGTTAAGGATCAGTGATCGTCTCACAAGCGGGAGACATTCTGACATTATCTCTAGGTTTGAGTTCAGTGACTCATCTAAGGTCGCTCAGTAGGTGTGTCATAAATTCAGGACTAGAACCTGGCGTCTCTTTGGCAGGTCCCATGCTGGACCAGGGACAGACAGACATGCTGATTGATGATGTCTCCTTCCTCATACCCTCTCCTCCAAGACCCCATGGAAGTCCCAACTCTCTGCACTCCTGGGGCAGCATAGGGTGTCTTAGGGTCATCAGAAGCACACAACTGTAACCAGTTATTCCTTGACTCCTTCCCTCTTCCTTCCTCTCATCCTATTCTGTCCTTTCCTCCCTCCTTCCTTTCTCCTTTTCCTTTTATTAATTTATTCACTGAGGTCTCTTGGATTGCCACTATAAGAAATGGGCAATAACATCCAGGCAGGGTGGCTCATGCCAGTAATCCCAGCGTTTTGGGTGGCTGAGGTGGGAGGATTGTTTGAGTTTAGGAGTTTGAGACCAGCCTGGGCAGCATAGTGAGACCTCATCTCTACAAAATAAAAAATATAGAGAAATTGGCCAGGCATGGTGGTGCAAACCTGTAGTCCCAGCTACGCGGGAGGCTGAGGCAGGAAAATCTCTTCAGCCCAGAAGATTGTTGCTTCGGCGATCCGTAATTGTGTCCCTGCATTCCAGGCTGGGTGATAGAGTGAGACCCTGACTCAAGAAAGAAAGAAAAAGGCAATATCATGTGCTGGGGAGAAGCTACATTACATTAAGTACTAAAGCAGATGGTTGAACACATACAGACAGTTATTCTACAAGGCAAAAATAAGTGCTAAGAAGGATATGTGCTCATTACATCTTTGTCTCTCAGTTTCAACACTGTCTTCTGCAGTACGGAGCCAGGACTTTGCAAATCTCATCTCTCCATTGTGGCCTCTTCCTTCCTGGCCAGATCCTTTCCCATCACCCTCAGTGCTGCCACAACCACGTGACTTCACCAGGCAAAAGCTTGTCCAGTTTTCCTGGTGTCCAATGCTCACCAAGCCGGGTGTTCAGGCTCCTCAGCGAGCCCAGATTCAGCCAAGCATGTACCCATCCCACAGGTTTGAGTCTCAGGTCTGTGGGTTCCTCCCCTGTGTCCTCCCTCTTTTTTTCATCCCCTGTGGGGTGGAAGCTGCTACCTTTATTTGCCTCTGCAATACCTTCCTGTTTTCTTTTTGCCTTTTCAGTGAACTAGCTGAAAATTCATCATAACATGTTAGTTTGTTCAGGTTGTTGCATCAAAATGCCACAGACTTAGAGGTTTAAGGAACAGAGGTGTCTTGG
>NW_007188785.1:6432-7635 GCF_000164805.1 Carlito syrichta
TACAGGCTGAGCCACCGAGCCCGGCTTATTTTTATTATTAATAATAATAATTTTATAGTCCCGAGGTCTTGCTGTGCTGCTCAGGCTGGTCTCAGACTCCTGGGCTCAAGCACTCCTCTCTCATTGGCCCCCAAACTCTGGGATTACAGGTGTAAGCCATTGTGCCTGGCAAGAATTATTTATATTAAATTTTCTCTGTCCAAATAGGTGGTATGGTTTCTGTCTCCTGAATAGATCCTTACTGATACAAGGGATTAAGACTTGAGAAGTCAAAGGAGGAAGTGATTTATCCTGACAATGAGGATAGAGTACAATGACTTGAACCAGTCTTTGAAAGTTGACTTGGATTTTGATAGATAGAGAATGTGAGTAAAATATGAGTTTCAGGAGACACTGAGTATGGTGACCAGGCTGCAGTGCAGGATTTATCAAGGAGTGCCCTCAAGGGACACAGAGGCCTAACCAGTGTGGATTTTGGTGGCATAGCAATGAACCCAGGCTTTTTCTCTGGGCAATGAAGAACTATCAAATGTGTCTGAGGAGGAGCAGAACAGGATTGAATGTGTCAGAGGAGTATCAAGAAACTGCTTGAGGTCATAGCCATAGGATTGGAATAAGACTCACAAAGATGATTCTGCATTTCTGCTGAAGCTCATGCTATGGAGCAAGTAAAGACCAAGTCTGGACTAAGACTCCAACCTTGACCTTGGCCTGCTCTACCTTTCACATGCAGAGGAATGTCTCTGTCTCCTGGCACCAGGTCCTTCTGTGGGTGGAGGCATATGGTTAAGCTCTCGGATGTTCCTTGGAAGCTCAGAAGTCACATCTGGCAACCATATCTCTTGTCCCTTAATCAGAGCTGCTGCCATTTCCTCACTTTACACATTTCATTTCCAGATAAGGTGATGTTTGAACAAAGGATTTTTTGACTACATACACATTTGAAAAATCACTGAGATACGTGATTGTCAGAGTTCTGACACTAGTATCCTCAGCTGGTTTCATGACACGCAAACTTCCAGTCTGAAGCACAGCAAATTAACACATATCCTTTCCAGGACCAGACAGTGGATCTTCTGGTCAGATACAGTGGGATATGTAATCATGTTCCTCAGTGTGGAACTGTTAAGTATTTGGTTGAATTTTATGATGAATATAATGTTAAATGGAAAGCTGGGATGACCAACCGAACAAGGAGAATAA
>NW_007188786.1:0-1212 GCF_000164805.1 Carlito syrichta
CAGAGAAAATTTACATTTCCACAGCGGCTATGGTATGTCAACCAAAATGCTCTAGGGGAGACACACGTTCCTGTGGAGCTTTGGGGAAGAAGGGGCTCCCTTTCCTGTCTCCTTTGTTTTTCTCAAATGCTGCTTATGGCAGAGTCAAGTTCAGAAGAGGTCAACAGACTTCTGCCCGTCTGTCTCCATCTATTAGCATTGCTGCAGACAAGTACCATGGGCAGAAAGGAGGGGCTTCAACAACAGAAATTTGTTGTCTAACAGTTCTGGAGGCTCAAAGCCCAAGACCAAGGTGTTGGCATTGTTGATTCCTTCTGTGGTCTCTCTCCTTGACTTGCAGACCACCCAGCTGCCTTCTTGTTATGTCCTCACATGGCCTGCCCTCTGCACATGGATGTCCGTGGTATCTTTCTGTGAGTCCAGATGTCCTCTTTTTATTCGGACACCAGTCAGATTAAAGTCCATTCTAAAGGCCTCATTTTAACCTAATATCTTTTGCAAAGCCCTTATGTCCTAATATGGAGACATGATGGTATACTGGAGGTGGAAACTTCAACACATGAGCTTGGAAGGGTGCAAAGCAAACCATGACACCATCCATGACCATCCGTCGCCACCCTTGACCACCTGTATTCTGTCCACCCAGGCAACACCAGAGCTCACTCACTGGGCCTACATTCATTGCTGACACTGCAATATGCCCTTTATCTTTGGGCCAAAAGTTCATAGAAGAAGTTCTGGAGTTTCTCCTCTTCACTATTAAACAAAAATGAAAATATGTCACATGTAGAATGATCTGTATCTATATATGATACAGATATACTGTATGCTAAAGCTTTTCAATTTTGCTTATTATAAGTTAAATTTGCCACCTTGATGCAGTTTATTCATCTATAAAAATAAAACTCGAGTTTGTCTGACTTTATATACAGACTAGATAAGAGTCTCACATTTGAAGAAAGCACATTTGAGACAACCAGCACATTTGAGACAACCCTGGGTCCCAAGTGACACTCCCATTCTCCCCATTTATTCTAAGGTGGTCAATAAACTGACTGAATACTTTTCTAAGCAAAGGAGGCAGCATGTTGCTCCTGCTGTATGCAGTAGGTGTGCCAACACCACCATCTTGACATCGTTTCTGGCATGCATGTTTCAAGGCTGTCAACCAAGTCCCATATTCTAGGTTTTGTAGGAGAGGAAATCCACAGT
>NW_007188787.1:0-848 GCF_000164805.1 Carlito syrichta
CAAGGAGCTGATATCTGAGATAACAGTAATAAAGAATACTGTGAATGAAATAAATAACAAATTGATAAGCATGGAAAGCAGAATTACCCAAGCAGAAGAAAGAATCTCAGAGCTTGAGGACCAAAATATAGAAATAACCCAAACTCTTAAAAACACAGAAAATAAGCTAAAAAAGACAGAACAAAACCTTCAAGAGATGAGTGACTACCTCAAGAGGCCTAACCTAAGAATAATCGGACTCCCTGAGGTAGAAAGAGAAACAGAGACCACATTGGAACAAACTTTCCACGAGATCATTCAAGAAAATTTCCCTCATCTAATCAGTGATACAAAAATTCAAACACAAGAGATTCAGAGAACCCCCGCAAGACAACAAATGAGAAGACCAACTCCTAGACACATAATAATTCGCCTAAATAAAGTAGGCACAAAAGAAAAAATCCTAAAGGCAGCAAGAGAAAAAGGCCAGATCACCCACCATGGAAGACCAATCAGAATAGCAGCAGATTTATCTGCAGAAACCCTGCAGGCTAGGAGAGCTTGGAGCCCTATCTTCAAAGTCCTAAAGGATAAACAATTTCAACCAAGAATAACCTACCCAGCCAAGCTAAGCTTCATCAGTGAGGGAGAATTAAAATCTTTCCCAGATATCCAATCCCTAAGAACTTATGCAGCCACAAAACCATCTCTACATGAAACACTCAAGAAAAGTACTAAACACAGAAGAAAAGGAAAAAAGAACAACGTTCTTCACAAGAGTACAGGGAAAAGAATAAAATATACACGAACCAACCCCAAAAGCAAAAGAAAGACTAAAAAAAAAAAAAAAAGAATAAACCAAGTGGAAG
>NW_007188788.1:0-736 GCF_000164805.1 Carlito syrichta
GGCCTAACCTAAGAATAATCGGACTCCCTGAGGTAGAAAGAGAAACAGAGACCACATTGGAACAAACTTTCCACGAGATCATTCAAGAAAATTTCCCTCATCTAATCAGTGATACAAAAATTCAAACACAAGAGATTCAGAGAACCCCCGCAAGACAACAAATGAGAAGACCAACTCCTAGACACATAATAATTCGCCTAAATAAAGTAGGCACAAAAGAAAAAATCCTAAAGGCAGCAAGAGAAAAAGGCCAGATCACCCACCATGGAAGACCAATCAGAATAGCAGCAGATTTATCTGCAGAAACCCTGCAGGCTAGGAGAGCTTGGAGCCCTATCTTCAAAGTCCTAAAGGATAAACAATTTCAACCAAGAATAACCTACCCAGCCAAGCTAAGCTTCGTCAGTGAGGGAGAATTAAAATCTTTCCCAGATATCCAATCCCTAAGAACTTATGCAGCCACAAAACCATCTCTACATGAAACACTCAAGAAAGTACTAAACACAGAAGAAAAGGAAAAAAGAACAACGTTCTTCACAAGAGTACAGGGAAAAGAATAAAATATACACGAACCAACCCCAAAAGCAAAAGAAAGACAAAAAAAAAAAAAAACGAAAAAACCAAGTGGAAGAACAATAACTCAATAAGAACTCCATGATAGGGATGAACTCTCACATTTCAATAATTAGGTCTGAGTGTGAATGGACTACACGCACCACTGAAAGACATAGAATGA
>NW_007188789.1:0-717 GCF_000164805.1 Carlito syrichta
CAAGAGATTCAGAGAACCCCCGCAAGACAACAAATGAGAAGATCAACTCCTAGACACATAATAATTTGCCTAAATAAAGTAGGCACAAAAGAAAAAATCCTAAAGGCAGCAAGAGAAAAAGGCCAGATCACCCACCATGGAAGACCAATCAGAATAGCAGCAGATTTATCTGCAGAAACCCTGCAGGCTAGGAGAGCTTGGAGCCCTATCTTCAAAGTCCTAAAGGATAAACAATTTCAACCAAGAATAACCTACCCAGCCAAGCTAAGCTTCGTCAGTGAGGGAGAATTAAAATCTTTCCCAGATATCCAATCCCTAAGAACTTATGCAGCCACAAAACCATCTCTACATGAAATACTTAAGAAAGTACTAAACACAGAAGAAAAGGAAGAAAGAACAACGTTCTTCACAAGAGTACAGGGAAAAGAATAAAATATACACGAACCAACCCCAAAAGCAAAAGAAAGACCAAAAAAAAAAAAAAAGAAAAAAGAAAAAACCAAGTGGAAGAACAATAACTCAATAAGAACTCCATGATAGGGACGAACTCTCACATTTCAATACTTAGTCTGAATGTGAATGGACTAAACGCACCACTGAAAAGACATAGAATGACAAAATGGATAAAATATCACCAGGCAACAATATACTGCCTTCAAGAGACCCATCTCACTAGAAAGGACATACACAGACTCAAAGTAAGAGGATGGGAAACAA
>NW_007188790.1:0-828 GCF_000164805.1 Carlito syrichta
CTAGTTAAGTCAGCTACTTCAGTTAGCTGGCTAGCCAGCTTGCTAGCTAGGTAGCTAGCTTGTTATGTCAGCTGTATTGCCTAATGGCTCGATAGTTAAGGTAGCTTGCTAATTAAGTAAGCTGGCTAGAAGGCTGGCAAGTTAACTAAGTCACCTGGTTTAATCAGCTGGCTGGCCAGCTGGCTAGATATATAACAAGCTAGTTAATTCAGATGAGTAGCAAGAAGGACAGCTATTTACGTCAGCTAGTCAAGTCAGCTGGTTCTTCAGCTGTCTAGCTAGGTAGTGAGCAACTTAAGTCAATTGACTAGCCAGCTGGAAAGCTAATTAAGTCGGCTATGTCAGTCAGCTGGGTAGTCAGCTAGCTAGCTAGGTAGAGAGCTAGTTAAGTCATCAGGCTAGCCAACTGGTTAACTAGTTAATTCAGCTAGATGTGTAAGTTGACTAGCCAGCTGGCTAGCAGGTTATGTCAACTAGTTATGGCAGCTGGCTTGACAGCTGGGTAGCTGGGTAGCAAGCTAGTTAAGTCAGCTAGTTATTTCAGCTGACCAGGCAGCTTGCATGCTAGTTAAGTCAGCAAGTTAACTCAGTGGGCCAATCAGCTGACTAGCTGGTTAAGTCAACTAGTTAAGTCAGTTGGGCAGCCAGTTGGATAGCTAGGTAGCTAGTTAACTAAGTCAGCTAGTTAAGTCAGCTGGTTAGCTAGATATCTTCCAAGTTAAGTCAGTTAATTTAGCCAGCTGGCTATCCAGCTACCTAGCAGGGTACCTAGCTAGTTAAATCACCTAGCTAGCAAGCTGGCTAGCTAGTTAAGTAAAGTAGTTAAGA
>NW_007188791.1:0-368 GCF_000164805.1 Carlito syrichta
AGGGCTACCAAGTGAGGAAGCAAAATAGAGAGAGGAAAAGAAAGAAAGAAAGAAAGAAAGAAAGAAAGAAAGAAAGAAAGAAAGAAAGAAAGAAAGAATAAAAGAAAGAAAGAACGAAAGAAAGAAAAAGAAATCCATTCTCCTGTAAACCTTCTGCCCTCAGTTCTTCTTGCATGCCCCCCAAATGTGAGACTCCCCCAAACTCAGCACCTTCCAGCCCCAAACACCGCCAATGGCTGCTCCTACTTTGTTGTGGGAGTTCCCGAAGCTCCCTGGCTGGTTTCCTGCCAAGAAAGGTCAGGGAAACATCCCTCACCAGGGGACATTTCTTCTTCCCCAATACCATTTTTCCTGGCTCTAAAGTAAGG